>NC_071535.1:27716797-27796797 GCF_026979565.1 Vidua chalybeata
GATATCTCCTAGTGTCTTTAGGATCTTATAATGAAGGGTCATCCCTTATCTTGTGTTTCTTCTGTCATACATGCAATATTCCACTGGTAGCTAAGCAAAAGCTCAATTCTCCCATCCCTTATTAGTAGAAAATATTGCATACATTGTGATCAGAGCAGGGGCCAACCAAAGGATAGAGAGGAAATGCTTTCTGTATTAGCTAGCCCTATACTGATAACCAGAAGACATGCATGAGCAGATGAAAGATGAGAAGAGTAATATTTCCCTTCTCCTAATTCTTATTTCCCTGTTTGTGAATTACATTCAGAAGCCAATACACTCGTACTGCCTCCTTGAGGGCCTTTTGAAACTCTAGGAGCAGGCTTGATGTCCCTGCATCTCACCTTATTGACTAGATAATGTTAGAACTGCATATCTGTGTCGACCAAAGGTCTGGCCAGGCTATGGGTTTTAATTAGCAATTGCATAGTATTTACTTTGAATGATCCTGCCAAGTAGTAAGGATTTTCAGTTTCTTCATGATCTTTTCAATATAAGGCATAGGGATTACTAATGGGAAAAGTTAGTAATAATTTAATGACTGTTACCAGGAGATGCTAGATTAACTGCATTTAGAAAGTTTACACTATCCATTACACTAGTATTAGGGAATGTTATTTACTTTTCTCATTTTTTCCGACATTTCTTGGGCACATTTAAACTAGGGAGCTGAAAGGAAGTGATTCTTCTAGTGAAGACCCAGCACAGGAGTCTAACTTCTGATGTGGCATCTGAAGGAGTCTGTCACCCTGCACTGACCTCAGTGGGAACCTAATGCCTTGTCTAGTAACATCATAAACTTGGATAAAATGAATGCCCTGCTCCTTCCAGGGCCTGGATAGGGACAAGAGATCTTGCCTGCATATAGATGTCAATTATCAGAACTATAAAAATGTGTCTTTGCACAGCTTCCGCTGTATTCTCTTCCTGCTGCAATTAAAATTCTATCATGAAAAGAAAGTGATGGTGATTGGCAAAAGAGTATTCACTAGCATCCTACTTATATACTGATAAAATGTGGTTTCTCATTTTGAGTTTTCTCTCTCTCACGTGTGTCCCAACCAAGTCTTATGAGCACAGGAAACACATTCTATCAGCAAAATAAATCAGTAATTCTATCATAAAAGAAACTAATAAGTCTTTAGGGGTGTTTGGTGTCCCTAGTAAGAAACAGGATATTGATCTCAGAAAATTAAATGCCATATAATCAAGATTGTTATGCACTTTATTTTCCAGAGTAATGTTATCCTTGCATATGCTAAGCAAGCAAAGTAAACCAAATAGAACTTGTGATTACTTTTAGATTCATAAACTAAGCAACTGCTACATGATTGATTGCAATAAATTAGATAGAAAAGCAAAATAAAACAGAGAAGTCTAGCAGTGTATAGGGGATTTTTTCCAGCAAATATGACAGATGTTGTAATGGTAACATGGATATAGCTAACATGAACACTGACAGCTTTCTTAGGGAAAGAAACAACTCAACTTGAGAAACAACTCAAATATCTTGACTGGATATCAGTAATATATTACACAGGCTTGAAGAAAAGATTCTTTGCTTACCTACCAAATTAGAATCCAAATCCCTCATCATATACACTAGTCTGGGAAGTCTGTTTCAAGAGAGGCCTATTCCTGGATTTGTTTGTTTGGTTTTTCATCTCCCAAAAATTTGAATGTGTTGTTAAATTGAGAAAACAGGGAAGAAGCATTAGTTCTCAATGCAGCATCTAAGACTGCATCATTTTCCATCTTGAATACTGAACTGAAAATCAGGCATATGCATAATAAAGCAAACACCCTCCTAACCTCAATCATTAAATTGTTTACTTGGTTTTCAAGAAGCATAGGTTTTCACCTTTCAAGTTTATATAAAAGCTGGAAACCAGGACTTTTCAACTTTGTCATGAATGCTTCAAATGAAGATTTCTGTATTATATGGTGTGATCTGAATTCCTAAATATTACTAATTTTCATTCATTGCATCTGCTCATTTCAACTTCATCCCAAATAAATAAGAATTTAAAGTAGCTTTGCTGTGGAAATTTAAACAGAAGATCGTGCCTACTAATGCCAAGGAGTTGTAGACCAGGACATAACATATATCAGAACGGCACAGGATCAAGACTGGTATAATCTGATATTTTGCTGAAGAACTCATCCACTTTTATTTTCCACTGTTGCACTAATACAGTGAGAAAGTTCAGAAGACAACTGAGCTAGTAGAGATGAGGATTCTAAGCTCTCAACTCAGCTCTCTACTAGAAAGTGAAAATCTTTTAAAGTAACAAAAAAATGCAGAGAAGGAACTCATTATTTTCTTCTGAATCAGTGTAGAAGGTCTCATGTTTCTCAAGCTCTTTTTGCTCTTTTTCCACAATTATAAGCATAGCATGTGCCAGTGCTAAAATCTGAAAATAGGCACAAATAATCTTGCACAGATGTATATCTGAACAAATTGACTGAATATGTGTGTGTGAAGAAGAGCACCTGCACATCACTTAGAAGTTCCTCACCCTGTGATATATCTGCCATGTACAGGAGAGGGACCAGGAGTTAGAATGACAGCAGTAAACTTTAAATATTGAATGAAATCCTATATCCTGGAAAATTTTCTATCACATAAATGCATTGCTTCAGCTTGATAGTAATAGAAGTAGGTACCTTATCTACAGCATAGTTGTGAGTTTGGCATATTACTTATCAGTAATATTCTATGTATTAAAAAAATAATCTTTACTCAATTTTTATTTTAAATGCAGCTGAAAAGGTAACTGCAATTTAACATTGTTTGCATCCACATTTCCTCCACCTGTGTTCTCTTAGCAACATAACAGCTGACACTGGTGGTATTTCCCAGAATGTCAAACTGTTTGTAAGGATTCATCCTACCAGGGAATGACATGTAGCTTCTGTTGACTCTGAAGGATAAATGGTTTCTTTTCTCAGCTGATTGTGAAAAAGCGTCCTAAAATGAAAAAATAAAAGTATGAATGCACATTATAGAAGAAGCAGTCAAGCTACACATACAGTATACTCTTTAGAATTTTTTTATTTTTTTATTTGCTCCTAATGAAGCTGTAATGTGTCTATATCAGAGTCATAACTCAAATAGGCTGGTAGAGTTTGAAGGCTGTTTGAACCATTGTAACAAACTCTGACTGTGTAAATTGCTAGGAAATCCTCTAGAAAATTCATATGAAGGGAAATCTCAATATATTAAATGTATTTTTAAAAAACTTAAAGCATTCATATAAAGGTTGACCACAGAAGTTGTAGAGTTTTCATCCTTGAAGATATTCAAAAGCCATCAGGACATGTGCCTGGGTAATGAGGTTACTGGGACCCTGCGTTGGCATGCACAGAGGTTGGACAAGGTGATGTCCAGAGGTCCCTTTCAACCTACACCATTCTCTGATTCTGTGAAACAAGAGAACTATACATAAAATCCATTTATAATGCATGATTTATTATACATCATACATCTGTCTGTCTGTCTATCTATCTATCTATCTATCTATCTATCTATCTAATCTCATAAACTCTTCTTGCAAAGCACTTTGAATTTAAGTGAGATAAAATCTGTAGCCACTAATTGTGGCAAAAAACCCAGAAAGGTATTTAAACATAAACAGGTGCTCCAAACATTCCCACTGTCATTAATAGAGTTAACACAGTATTTTCCATTATTTCCTATAGATTAAAGAAATAAAATGAAAAAAACAACTTCTGTTTATACTCTCAGATAATAGATTGGAATTTTTTCTTTGTACAATGACACAAAAGGGTCATTAAAAAAGAGTAACTTTCTATGGAAAAAAGAATTAATTAATTGAAATATATTTTTCTAATACTCTGATGTCCCATTCCGGCTCCAGTTCTGTAAATGTACTTTTGTTTTTTTTCACTGGAATCAGATTGTTTCAAGAAGAACATACACAAAACTTTAGGTCAAAGCTGCTTTCTTCCAATTCCTGGTGCTTTTTATGAGTATGTAACCCACTCAATGTTATAGATGCCCTTGTGTGATGGTTCATGTAACATATGAATTTATTAGAGTCCTCAGCTGCTGAAGGCTCTTTTGCTAATAAGGCTGCATGACTCTTGTAATTATTTATGAATGTTTCAGTGTATGTATTTTTCATAAATTACATCATAAAGTTTGCATCACTTCCAGACTTCCAAAAGTGGTTACAAAGGGGTACCTGTAGTGAATGGCCTTTTCATAGTAAACAGAAAAACAGTTGCATTTCCTGATGCTGTTCATATTTCTTATCTATCAAAAACAAACAAACAAACAAAAGTACCTAAATGAAGAAAAGGTGTCTTTAATGTTTCCAAAGTTCTTACTGAGAACTTGGAGCAAGAATGCCTATAATGTTACCTGAGTGAAAATGCTGAGGAGTAAATAATTTTTCTTTCCACACTGCCATACAAGAAAAAAAATTGTGCAACATCAGTATATTGCACTTAATCAAGAAGTGTCTCCTAACATTAGGATATGAAATATTACAATGGCAATTACTTGTGCAACGAATTGTGTGAGTTTTTCTAAAGTAGCAGAGATATCATAAAAACATTACTAATCTTACTTTATGACTCTTCAGATATAGTCTCACTCAAAAGCACTTTTGCTTATGCCAGCCTTCCATACTCTTCTTTTTAAATTCAAGTAACACTAGTTAGTAAGAAGACTTTTGAGGTTTTTTTCCAGAACTCCAATGCTTTCATGAGACACATGTATGTATCCAAAAACTGCCACTTACAGTTATTGGTAAATATTATTTATTGATTTCTGTTTTAGAACACTAGTTATTAAAGGACTATTAAACAGCCAGGTATTTCCACCTGAAAAAAATCACTAATTGGATTTTAATATTTCTTTTCTTTTTCTTAAGGACTTTGAAGACCTTCCTAAAGAGTTTTGGAAGAGTATGGTAATGTGTTTCTTACATTGATACGAGGATGATACTTGGTAGCACAAGAAAAAGGTGGATCTGTTCAAATTTGGAAATTAAAGGATTTTGCTTGGTCTACCATAACCAGTCAATTTGTGAATTATATTCTTTACCAGTTCTGTGTCCAATAGTTTACTGGGTTACTCTAAGATAGTATTTTAGACCTTTCTCCTGAAAACTTGGTTAAATCTGATTGTAGAAATTACAAGCCTAATGTATTCTCTAAATATATTTGATATTAATCTTATAGATTCTAGCATATCTCTATCCATGTCCAGACCAGTCATTTATTAGAATATATCTCATCTATTGGGTTAAATATGGTGGAGGGGTTTTCTTCATAATTTTTGTAAATATCTGAAATAATAAAGCATTTAGTGCTAATAAAACACTCTAAATATTTCATTACAGTATTCTGTACACATGGTTATGATTTGATGAATCAGTTAGAGCACTTACATAAAATCTGTGAGGGAAAATATTCCTTATTTCATTATGATGTCCAACTTCACGTACATTTGTTTTCCCCAAAACAACTAAATTAATTTGGTATGATATAAGTTGAAAAAACAAACACATCAAAGCCTTCAAAAGGATCCACAAGGATAGGTCATTAGGGCTGCATGGCCCTATATAGTTAGTTAAAATTCCCAGAGGTTAGTTTATATCTTGATACTTTAATAAACAGTTTCAGCTTTGGTGAAAGCTGGAAAGCTTAATCCATTAAGAGCCATTCAGAACCAAAACAAACAAACAAAGCTTTAACCACTTCAGTGACAACAGCACAGAACAAACAAGCAGTCTCCTTCGAAAATCCCAGCAATTTTAAGATCAATAGCCTCACTCTGTGCTTCTAAGTGATGAAAGCTAGAAAATCTCTGCTGTCGGCTCTTTTCAAAATGTTTCTGGCAAAGCTATAGTTGCAAATTTGATGAGTTTAGTTTAGCAATACCCATGTAGTCTAGGAGGCTGACTTAAGTACTATCACTGGACACAATGAAAACAAACTAACTCAAACATCACTTTTAGCTGAAATTTCCTCTCTGTACCCTTAATTTACAATGTTAAAATACCTTTCAACATCTCTTCCAAGTGCTTATACTTGGAGTTCTTTGATTATTTTTCTAATTACCGACAGCAGATTTTTTTTTTCTTTTTATATTGGTAATTTAAAAAAAAAAATTACTTTTTGTGAGTGTAAAATCAGTACAGAGATGTACTAAAGAATGTAAGTCTGTCTCAAAGTACATTTAACCTGATCTACCAGTATGGATAATCAAATCAGCAAAGGCATCTATATACACAGAAAGAACAAAAATAAACTTTTTTTTTTTTTTCTTTATAAGATTAAAAGCCCATTGGGTCCTTTTAAAACAGTGCCATTGTATATTGACTTTCATGAAAAGAATGTTTACTTCCTTTTACTTAGTCTAGGCTTACATCATTCAGCAGAGTTATTATATAGTAGATTTGTTACCCTTCCAAAGGATTTTAAATTATTCCTCCATCTATATACAAATATTGATGCCTTTGTTTCCTGTTTTTAAATACAATACCTAATATATTTGTTATTTTGTTTTTGTTTAAATTTTACATTTACCCTTAATTACAAACTCAGAAGTACAATGGGAGGAGTATTCAGTTTTTAGCCAACAGGGTCAGCTACTTTGCATTTTACCCATAAATTATCAAGAAGATTTAAATTATATACTTTCTTAGGCAGTCAGAAAACACTGTAGGGATTGTCTGTATATGTCGACAAGCTAATTTATCTACTAAGAGTTACTGGGTTTTTGGTGTTCGGCTGACTTTTTTATTTTTGATTTTTAAATTTAAATCATCAACATAGAATGCTTTCAAAAGGAGAATTATGAGCAGCAAAACAGAACCTGTGCACAAATTTTTGTTTACAGATTGCACAATCTACCCAAATTTTTCACTGGAAAGGCATACAATCAGAATAACATTTGAAATACATGGCTTTATACGAGGACAGTGTGTTGTTCAGTCTTGATTCATTAAGATGCTTGATGCATAAGTGAGTTGTCAAACGATATGTGGGTGGCTGTAATGGCAGCATGTAGGTTTGTATGGAAAACAAGTATGGCACTGTGAAGATTTTTTCTCTCTTTCATCATATAGGTACTCACATGTAACACTGGTGAGGGGTCTGTTAAGAACCTTGCTGTCAAATGAACTAATTCACCAGAAACACATGCAAGTTTAAAACAAAGTTCTCCAAAGGCGGAAAAAAAAATCAAACCACCTAGACTTTCTGTAGCCTAACCAAGTGACAGACACATAGACAACTTCACTGCTGCCAGAACAACACTCTGCACAGCCCACCAGCAAGCTATTTGTCACTGCTACAAGAATATCCTCCGCAACTTGGCATCAGGGTCCCTGGGTAGCCAACTGTGCTTGCATAGTGCTGGAAGTGCTATCCAGTAATGGGGAGGAAAATGATCAGAGGACCTCATTATTTTTCAAAATGTATTATTGCAAGAAAAATATATCTTTATAGACATAAACATGGAAATTCTATAGGAAAATATCAATGTACTCAATATCACAAAATTTTATTCTATATGAGTTCAAAGAAAGATAGTGTTTAACTTCACTTCCTTTAATTTTTCTTTATATTGTGAAAATTGTGTGAAACAATTCATCACAATCTCAAAAAAGCACATTCTTTAATACAATCTTGACCTGTGCAGAAATATTCCCTTTACTATTGCATTTTGTATTACATATTGCACTGGATCCTATATGCTTTAAAATGTTGACAGCTCAGTTGCAATTGTCTAATTATCATCTTCAGCCAATTGCTTTTACCTAGCAAAGGGGTAGAAAAAATGGCAAGCAGTCCATTTCCAATGGTTCTAGGAAAGTAAGGACAATGAAAACTAATGACTATGAAAAATAGCAAAAATAGTTTCCTAAGGAAAAAAAAATAATGAAGCAGCAGTAATTACAAGTTCTGATCTTTGGAAAAAATAAATAAAATAAAAGAATATAAAATAATCAAATAAGAATCATAGATAAGAAGATGAGAGAGGACAATTCCATTTTGTAGGTAAGGGCTCGCAGGTGTGAGCCCTTGCGTAGGAAACAATCAAGTTAATGAACCAGTCTGATTTTTTTCAAAGTTTACATTAACCTAGTCTGTCGCTATTGGACACAAAATGAGTACACAGAAGCCTGGTTAGTTCAAAAGAGAAAAAATAGAAAGTTTTATTTGAACATCTGGTATTTATAGAATTCTAAAGGTGGATTGGAGGATGGAATTACCACCTCTCCAGCCACACTGGTCAAACCAACAGTCCATCAATTCTCTCCTCCCACAAAGAAGAATGCAAAACAATCATTATTTACATGAACAGTGCACGAGAACTCCAGTAGAAATATGTAAACATTATCCGAAGGCTAAAGAAGTTTTATGAGAACTTTAAAACTTTCAAAAGAACTATAAAATAAAACTTAACACTTTTAAAAATCAGGGCAACACTTGGTCATTCCTTTTAACTGACCAAGTGTCTAATTGTTAGAGCATGGCATATCACAAGAGGTATGTGTGGATGTTCATGAATGATGACCATTCACTTATTTTATGATTGTAACTTGGTGCAAGGAGCACCAAGACTCCCTTTAAAGTAAAATCCTCCAAGTAAAGCCCTCCCTTTACAGGCAGGTGGACGTCCAAGTACAGTGTGGGTAGAGAGTGTGATGTGAACAAAGGACATGGATCACAACATTCACAGGCTGACAGTACCACAGTCTGATTACCATACACTGTATTCATTTTGTGGAAACTCATTTACTTCATTCTATGGAAAAAATATTGGTAGCTGACAAGGTTATTCCTTCATACTTGGGGCACAAACCTAACCAAGGACCCTAACCTCTCATTACCCAATAAAAACACTCATGGGAAATCTGGGTATCATTTTTTTTAATCCATGATCATGGAAAGAGTCTGTATTGTGATAAGAACAGTGCATTCAGAGCTCTTTGCAAGGTAGGGACCACAAGGTTCTTATGACTCAACCAAATCTTCTCATTATTGTCATGTTATAAGTGTGACATCATGGGCTCTGTACAGTCTTGAGTTTTTTTAATGCCTCTTCTGCTTTTATGTCCAGTTCCTTACTTATGCAGAATATCTGAAGTTATTTTTAGGGTTTCCTTTTAGGTCATAGAGATAAACCAAATGATCAAAGATGAAGAAGATTTCATAGAATAATAATTCATTGAAAGTAGCAAAGATTTAGATTGTAAACTCATCATCAATAGCAGGAAGACCTGGGAGAGGGGAAAAGGCAAAATGGAAAAAAGACAAAAGTAAAGACTGCTGTTACAAAACCATGTAATGCTAATACAAATTCTGTTCCACACAGAGATGTTGCAAATTAGAATAAAGTAAAAACCACAACTGGTTTGTCCTGGTACTTATATTACAAGCTGTTCATTTAGAAAAGATCATGCATCCTTAAAATAGATGTTGCAAGGCTTTCATACACCAATTAAAATAATTTATTTATTTAACTGGGTACACAACTCTTTTTTTTAGCTTTATGATTTTAGTTTTGTTGATTGTATTTGTGGCTAATAGTGCCTTATGTTGTTTAACATGGTAGTAAACCATTATATATTTCTTTAAATATTTGAAATAACCAATTGTAACTAATGTAATTTCATAACGTACATGGATAAATGAGAACTATTAGATTGTTTCTATATAAATTAGTATATTTCTTTGCTCTCTCTCTTAATTTATAAAGGCTGTAACTATTTGGAACCATTTCTATGGTTTATATAATATATCATGCTGAAGTTTCAAATATAAATTCACACACAGAGGTAAATGGAGTTTTATTCTAGTGAATTTGAGAAAAAGCTAACAGTTTTCTTTTTGTATTCTAAAGTTCTGAGATTTCTATTCTATTAATGAACAACACTGAAAGAAATGGGCAAGCCTTACTAACCTTAATAACATTTAAGCACTCCAAATATCTTCCTACTAAGAATTTTTAAGTAGTTAAATTGACTGCAAAAAAAAGAGGTTTTCTTCTCATATTGACACAAACTTGGCATTGGGTCTTTTCCTGATCCTGTTGAAGTTACTGAGGTTTTACTGCTGAATTCTATATGAAGAGAACCAGGTCTAATGGAAACTCTAAGAGACTTATTCCTTAATCCTTCTCTAGAAGAGAGCTTTTTAAATTTCAGAGTTTTTCAAATTATTTGAAATTACACTACAATGAAATAAATATAGTAGCAACCTTTGCTACTGACATGGCTACTGAGGCAGCTTTTATACTTGGGGCTTCAGAAGCTTGATCACCAAACTCTGCCTTGCTGCATGCCAAGAAAAGGAAGTCTTACTTTAGACCTCAATGGACTGATTGGTCCAGTGCAAAAGGTCAACAAACACTACATATGCCTGTTTGGGACTAAAGCTTTAAAGCGAAATCTTGCCAAGCAGGATTAAGGTGTCTATTCTTCCTTCAGTATGAATGCACTGCCAAGGGGAGTAAAACATCCCAAAAGAAGAAAAAAAAAATCGTAAGTCTATAGTAGCATAAAAATTCCTGCAGAGTTAGTGTACATTTTCCTTGTACAGAGGCACTGTATAACAAATACATTTTTACTTTGAGAGTTACCATTACTGACATATGCATGCATTCAGTTAAAGAATAAGTTCGACAAATATTCAACCTGGAACAAAAAAAAGAGTTATACGTATTTGGGAACAGAAGAATGTTGATTCACACCAAAATGCCTTTGTCAGACCAGACTTGCAAAAAAAAAGAGTTGTAGTTCTGCCTGAACTGTCCAGAGAAGCTGGACAGTTATACCCATGTTTTCTGTTTCAGCTAGAACTTTGTTCCTTTGGTCCACCTCATTTACTTAACATATGTAGGGAATAAGAATCGGACTGCTTGCTTATTGCAGCATTGTGGGTGTTTCCATGACTAAAACATAAACATGTCCTTGGTACTTCCCACTCACCAATCATGGAGCTGCCTGGAGACAGCCCCTAAGGAATGTTAAGCAGAATGAGAAATGAGAGACAAAGCAAACCAAGCCTCTCTCTAGGCACTTCACTGCAAGTGCTCTGCTTCCACTTATTTAGGTGACCTCTAAGTACAGAGGTTTCTCCTGAGGGGACTCAAGTTTTTAAAGTGCATCTAGAAAGAAGAGAAATACCACTTGGCTCTTCTGTAGTGATTTTGCAATGATTAGAACACTTTGCTTGAAATGGGTTGTCATCCACTGCTCCATTGCCCTTGGAGAGGACATTAGTAATACTGTGAGTGTCTAGGGAGTCTATCCACAGACTTGGAACTTCATTTCTTAATATCACCCAATACTCACTCTTTGCAATTGTCCCCAGACTTTCATAGGATATTTTCTAGTTCTAGATCATCTTCCAGCCTTAAAAAACAGGCATCCTGTAGGAGTAAAGGGGACTTTGGCTTATTCCTTGAAACTTCGAGCTAATTTGTGGCAGATTGGGAGACTCAGCAGGAGAATCACAGGCATTATATCTGCAAGTAATTGCCACAAGATCATATTTGTGGACAAGGAAAATGAGCAAATTCCATCATGTTTTACTTTTGACTTTTTGCATTAGCCCTACTGTAACTATTTAAAGCTGACATGATTTTAAACAGAGGCCAAGCGCAAGGAGAACCATACGCATATTGACTACTGAAAAATCAATCTATCAAACAAAACCTTTTAAACGACACACAAAAATTGTCCATACTCAGAATACAAATGGTTACTCTTTGGGTAAAGATTGCAAAAGTTCAAGATACAAGAGTATTTGAACAATGATCAAAGTAATAAATCAAACTATTCTTATAGATAAAATTTAAGTGTTGTGTACAATTTCCACAATAATGCAGATAAATTGAAGCAGAAAATGAAGAATCAGGGTCCTAAACACTATCTAGGAGTAGTCTTTGAGAAGAAATGGAAAAATCAACTTATTTATTGGGAATAATATTTGGCTGTCTGTTCTCTTTCATCAAGGCAGAGGCAGGGTAACAGAGGAAGGAGGTTTCCTGGAGTTGTGTCAAAAAACAAGCTCTTAATTAATAGTCAACCCAGTATCCAGTAAGGTTTCTTGGTTTGTGACTCCTTACATGAAAACCTAGGGCACCTAGTCAGTGCAATATAGAGAAGTCTCCCGTAAAGGCAATACCTCATTCTGCGTATTCTCACACCGAGTCATATCAGGGAATTGCTCCCACAGGTCCTGCAGCTGCACAAGACACACCCTGTCACTTCTAATATTCTATGAAATAAACCTCAAAATTCTTCAGAATTATATTTATCAGTCTAAAATATTACTGGAGGAAGCAGGGAGGAAGAACACAAACACTTCTAAAATCTCTGTGGCAAAAGAGGAAGTGAAATAACTTACAGGAGAGAAAAAATAAAGAGAAATTCAAGTCATTCTGAAGTGACCTTGACCTACAATTATTGTTTCCTTAAGAGTGAGAACATGGAATGGTTTTTGTGTGTGTTTTAGTTCTGTTCAAGGAAGTAAGAGTTAACTGCTGAAGTGAAAGAATGTGTGAAGTGTGCATAGTGCTGAAAGGTTGAAGTTTGTTTTCAAGCTTATCTGAAGGGTGAGGAGCAATTGAAGAGCAAATGTGCCAAGATCTAAGCAGATAGGGAAAATGCAGCCTCCCTCCAAGATTACTTCCTTGCTTTTTGATTGTTGAAAGTTGGCACTCTACAGATTTTTGAAGGATGAACCTGAAAAGAAGTCTACAATCAATATTTTAATATTATTTAATTTATTATTTTTTTAAAGATAACATATCCTAATTAATATATTTTATATAATGACTTTAAATCATATGAAGATATCTTCATTTGAGGATACTCCAGAAGAAACAACATATTTTGTCAAGATATATTGGGTTTTTAGTTTTTGTTTTAAATTCATCAAATCATTTTGCATGTTTATAAGCAACTCTATTCCAGAAAACATTTATACATAGACATAAATATACTACTCATGCTGTGGAAATAATGCTAAGTATAAGCTCAGTGTTTTGATGAATCCAGGCCTAAGAACAGAAATGACTGTAAACATTCTGAAAACATCTTAACAGGAAATGCTGCAGGGTATGAAGTGCAAAAACAACTAGCATGATATTCTTGGAATGCAATTATAGAGATAACATTATTGATCTGCTTATTAAATTCCAGAATGGAGACCAAGATAATTAAATTGCAATTCTCCCTCTGCTTTTCCACTTACTGCTTGAAGTTAGACAATATTTTCATTCAATATGTCTATATATTTTTAACTATTATAGAATATATTTATATTTTCACTTAATATTTGTTATTATATTTTATATCTGTTCAGGTATCTCTGTACTGTATTTCTCTATATTCTGTAATTATCTACAAATATTTGCTCAACTACCAGCTCATTTGGGAAAGGAATGAATTTATTCCACTGCAGTGGAATAAATTCTGCAAACTTGTAGTTTCTGGTCCACTGATTTAGGAGAAGAAATACCTTTCCTTAAAGTGAGTATTGAGTGAATTACTATTTGGAGGTATTGCACTAAACTGAGATGGAGGTAGGGCAGTTCACTCATATTTGGTAGCTGTACAAAATTCTTTATTCAATTTAAATAAGATTTCACTGATTTAAAGATTATTTTTTAAAATCATAGGCCTAAAAACTAATATTTTTTTGTATTGAATTTAAATTTATTTTGTAAACTTGACTTTCCTCCTGTGACATTGGATACATTTTTGGGCATATTTTTAAAACTCATCAAAAGCAAAAGGGAATAAATTGAGAATATTTTTTCCTTGGTTCCAGGAAAAACCTGGCCAAAATTACTGTCACAAGATCCAATAAGCAACTGACCAATATCCAATGACCATTGTTTGGCTTGGATCATATATTATAAAATTATATATTTTTCTCTTTTTGTTACTGGAAAAACAGATAAAGGACATGTTCTTGAACTGAGAAGATCTTGAAAATCAAGATGCAGTCTATACACTGCTAGAGGTATATATTGTGCATCTGTGAACAGGTAGCTATCTGTAAGTTACATTTCTAAAGACCATTATCTTGTCCAGGAGACATCTTTTGCACTTCCTGTGATTAGGATATAAGCAGTATGAATGGTCAGCTGAGAAGAATGCCTAGTAAAAGGGATACTCCAGCCTTTCTAAAGTCAAAGTTTACATGCGGTTTTCATGAAACTCTTAATAGATACATAATATAATTCTAGACAGGAGCTGGAGATAGTCCTCAGTATTTAATTACAAAACACTCACACATTACAGTCATTAGATAAGTCTTATAGAAATATATAATATATATTCACAATATAAACATATTTATTATTTTAGACTTCAAAAGTAGGAAATTATTTCTTTAATTGGGACATATTGGGACAGTATCAAAAAAAAGGTTAGCTTTTATCCTAAATTCCCTGCAGATTTATGATACTATCTGATTATGGAATATAATCATTATAAAGCTGTCCTGTTTACTAAAAATGAGATTTACAATGGTTTTGAACACCTGCATCTCTTGTAAAGACAGAGGGCCTCAGATATTCAACACCTTGATACCATATTATCATTTAGATGATACAAAATGCAACACATTCCAGTAAACACAATGCTGATTTAATTTTGTCTCAGTTCACTTTATTGATTTAGTTGGAATGCTGCTGAGTTTACAGTGCTGCATACTAATTCCTGCCAGATTCTGCTCACTACTCACACTGAGCATTATTTTATTCTCAGGGTAGTCCCATGGAACAAAATGGGACACCACCACGTGAAGTAGAGTAGTAGAATATGGTCCTGGCAGCAGACAGTTGTGTATTGGTTTTTATACTATTATATAGTAGTATATATATATATATATATATATATATATATATATATATATATAGTAGTATATATGTTTTTATTATTCTAAAAAAAAGTGACAAAAAGAGGAGATCCACATAAATCCCTTATTTTCATTTCCACACACTGTAGAAATGTTTACACATTCAAGTTTACACATGCAGTGGTATTAGCACTGGAACCAGTGAGAGTCTTTCAAGCACTTAAAAAATAATTACTATTTTAAAGGGAATATTTGCTTTTGCAAACAAGAATAAAGCATGTAGAGACCTCTTTTCTGTGACACCTCCTTTTCTTGGTGTTCTGAGTTTAAGGAGTTTTACAACAATTCTATAAATTTTTTTAAATTATTGAACCTTATGTAATGTGCTTCTGAGAATAGACTCCAAGTTTTCCTTACTACTTATGGAGTGATTGTGGAGTGATATATCCCACACTGAACTGCTGTTCTTGTGTCTTTTATAATATCAAACCAGATAGTAGCATGAAAGCATCAACATAATTCTTATTAATTATACTTTCCTTGTTCTTCTCTGACTTCCATCATTATTTTTGTTTTTTTTTTAATATAACTACCCTTGCACTTATGTCATAAAAAATTCTGCCTTTTTCTCTTTTTTAATATTTGTATTCAAGACAAACAACAGGAGGTTGAAATCAGGCCATTTAAAAGAAACATCTGCTGACATTTATTCATATGCTACATGTTCCACTTTCATCATTGAATGTAATGATAAACACACATTCCAGTCAATAATGGCAAATCCCAGCCAAGCTTTACAAATGGTCTCTTTAACACCTAAATTGACAGCTCGGGAGAATTTGAGATAGAAGCTAAATATGGTACATTTGGACACTATTTCCCTAAGCCTAGAATGACTGAAAGGCTTTAACAAGCACAAACACTGGGGGTATGTGGGTATAGTCTAATACAGGTAAATATCTCATTAGACCTTTAAGAACTCTTGAGAAAATACTTTTTTTTTTTTTTTTTTGAGATGTGATGTTACAGTCTCCCTTGAAAAATAAATCTAATTTTATTTCCTTTATACAGGAGAACTAACCCTAATAAAGCTGAAATTTGGAATAAAATTGCTTCTAAGAGAAATATTTTGTCTGCTTTAGTATATTATTTCTTATAACAGGTCTGCTAATTGCTAATACATTAAAATATTTATAAATTTGCTTTTACTGCAACATTGTCAAGAGTTAGGTAGATTCATTATTTAATTGATATGTTTTTGTGTCAGAATGTTTTAGGAACTGCCATATTGAAAAACAAGGTCTCATTTGAAAGCAGTGTTCCTCAGTTATGGGTAACCAAAGATCGTAAGTATAAAGCTTATAGAGTTTTCATGATAGGAATAAACAGAAAACATCTCATCAGTTTGTGTGCATATAAATATGTTATTCTGAAAAAATAATGATCTCTTTTTGCATTTCTATGTGTATTCTTTTCCATTTTAGTTCAGATTGATTAACCTTCTTAAAACTGAATCATAAACTGATTTTAAGTCAAGCAGAAAATCACAGCTTTTCTATACTCCTTCATGTGTGAATAGTTTCTCCTTTCAAAACTCTCGTATAGTTCAAAACAGGTCACTCATTATTTAGCAAGAGGGGGGAAAATTCTACACACTCTAAAATAATGAATGTAAAAATAATTATGGGATCACAAAGTTATCTTGTATAGCATAATGAAAAGTGTTAACCACGAAGATAATGCTGCATCTTTTGGTTGAAAGAAATCACTTTCCTGATATATCCTTATGAAGAACTGCAAATATTCAGATTAATTTGGTGGTCTTTTAATCCACAGACAATTCACTTGGAGTAGAATAGCAAGAGTCACTGTTTTTAAAAGTTATAGACTTTGTATCTGTCCAGGGACTCAGCTCAGCAAATTCATGCTATTGGATGTAGGACCCATTGGATCTGCTTTTGCCCTAGGTGTATGTTCATAACTACCATTATTTGTATTTACATTTCCTTTGCTTTACACTGATACTAAAGGATTACTCGAGGCCTAAAACTATATTGAGAGTCTATGCCTTTTGTAATAAAAATCAATGAATTTCATACATGACAGTGTTCGCAATACTACAGCATAAATACATTAAAAAAATTGATGGACATATTCAATGCAAAGTTAATATAATCTGAAATGAGTTTTTGTAGGTCAGTGGAGAAAGAAAATAAAGTGTTAAATCCCAATCATAATCTTTCTGTTGTTATTTAAGCATTTTAAAACTATGCTAACAGACCGGAGGTTTGAGAATCTTTATTTATTTTGTTGAGATTTGTTGCACAAAATAAGATTGTTTCTTTTATCAATCTGAATCAACCTTTATTTTGAAGCAAAATAAAATTACAAATGAACTTTTAACTTCTAAATTAATGGAACAGAAAAATTAAGTAGAACATCTAGTAAAGTATTTAAATCTACACAAGTCCATTTTTTACTGAAATACAAATCTGCATACCACTGCAGAACAAATCCAAACACTGTGCCAGTGGACACAGAAATAATTTGCTATAAAGGTTGCATAAAAGTTAAATGATCTTCAAGTAGACCATTTGGCAGTTGGTGCATCACCTTCTTAAATCTGGAGTCTTTGATAAAACATGGGAATGAATACCAGCTATCAAACATGAGCGGTATGCTTTACCCAAATGCACATGTGGCTACAGTTTTGGCAATCATTGAATTGTGGTTAGAAACAATCTACATTATGACCTAGAAGAAGATGGACCTTTTTGATTTTGTTAAATGATTAAATTCTCCACTAAAATATCTAAGCAAGTAATCTGGACTAAATATTTATGGGGAGTTACCCCCAGACACAAGAGAACAAATTCCATATCAATGTATTCTCCATTAGAAAATGTTTTTTGTATCCTAATTTTCTGTACTTGTAAACATTTATCTTCTCTGCAACCTACAGTATAATTATATATACACCATTATCATGAAAATTTAACTAGGTGTGTAACAACTGCTACAGTACAGAAAACAGTTCCAAAATCAAGATTCAGACATCATCATTCTGACAGCATAAATTTCTCCATCATGGAGAAATAAAGACAATCATATTTGATTTTTCCCTAAAGTGAACTAGGATTTTAATATAGTAACCATGAAAATCGTGGCGTTGCATTCTTCTCCCCGGTCCCGGGCAGTTCTGGAGTCTGGCTAGTCTCTGTGCTTTGTCCGGGAGGCCAGGGCTGCCATGCATTCGGAGGCTCTAGCATTGAGCTTCCACGTGGGTTTGCCGCATTCTGTAGCCGATGCTGAGAGGAGACAAAGTGACGTAGGAAGGTACACCTTGTCCTGCATGGCTGGAGAATGTTTATTCCCGTGTGGCGCTGCAGTGGCTGGAGCGGCGTCCCCTAGCACGTGCATGGTCAAGATGGCGACAAGACAAAAGAAGCATGGAGTTATATAGGGGGCGGGCAGACAGGGGCGGAAGCCCCCCTCGCCCAGTGGGGACAGGCAATGGGGGAGTGATATGGACCATGGCAGCCAACGGGAACACAGCAGGGGTGGATACAGGGTTCCGGGACAAATGGGATTGCAGGGATGGGGTAACTGACACGGAAGTTTCAGGAATGAACAGGGTGTGACTACAAGACTGACATGGGAAAGCTCCTATGGCAGACAACCCAGAGCAGACCATTGTGAGTGGAAAATGGGGGTACATAGAACTGACTAACTGACATCTATTAAGACCCCTAACTGAACCAACCTGGGATGCAACAGAAAACCATAAATATTAGACTTTATATCACTGGAAATGCTACCTTGCTTTCATAGGAGTGGTCTGAAAACCATGTGTGCAAAGACAAAGTCTTATTCCCATCATGCATCTTCTAAATTAAATCCTGAGATAGCTTTTGAATGAGTTGTTTCTTTGACAAAAGCTGATCTTTGACAGTCCATAAAAAGAATTAAGAAAAAAAAAATCTTAATTTCTAGAAGGATGGAAAACACTAACTGTTGGGCTTTGTTCTTATCCTCATACTGTCCAATTTTGAAGGTTTAAATCTATATGAGAGTTTTAATGTTTTAACAAAATTTAGAAGCTTTGCTCGAAGCTTTTGAGGTCTGGCTTGTTATCAAGAATGCAAGCAAAAGGATGTGATGGCCTTTTTAACTTAGAAAATGCCTGCTCTTTACGTCATGCATCTTCCTCCAAAACATACTTGTGAAGGCTTTCTGCTGATCAAATTGCGTGTTCTAGACTAGAATAGCTCAACTGTCTTCAGCTGAAAGATGTTCTGGATAAAATCCAGGGACCATCTTTTATTTCCCATGTGTTCCGAACTGGTGAGCGAACATTTGTATAAAAACAGCCCAATCATTTTGCAAAACCATGATTTTATTTTTCTATTTAAAAAGTATTTTATTTAGGGTCAGAAAACAGCTGAGAAATTACTGTAGTTTTGCTAGTGTGTGACCACTAATACATCAAAAAATTGCATTATTTGTGCATTTTGCTTGGTGTTTTTTCAGTTATTTCATGGACTTTCAGAAGATCTCAGGATGGCTGCTGTCCACTTGGCCAAGATTGGTCTAATGTAAAGAAAATATTGAATGTTAATGAAATGCCAACAGAGCTCACAGTGCTACCTCTGTTGGACAGAGAACACAGTGCCTCTGTGAGGGCAAGTTAGGGTCTTGCCCACAACACTCGATGTTCATTTCAGGGACTATTCCCTACATACCAATTTTCTTTTAAAACCCATTCAAATGGTAGATGATGCAGGTTAGCCAAAGCTGTAGTCATTATGGATAACTTGGGTTAGTTTACCATCTTCTGGTTTTTTTTGTTGTTTTTTTTTTTTTTTTTTTTTTTTTTTTTTTTTTTTTTTTGTTTTTTGGGTTTTTTTGGTAAGTTAGTAAAGAAACATATGGGCTCAAGCTTTTAAATGCTATTATTAGACCAATATACAGGCACAGTTGCAATTATGTAGGTTTTTCTCTGAAGAACACTTCATAGGTAAATTAACTTCAATTATGATGCTCATAAAAATGCTTCTGCTAAATGCACAAAAATCTACCTGTCTTACTAATAAATAGTCACAAGAATAATTTTTGCCAGTGAATGTTTCATGACTTCTAAATGGATACATTTTCCAGTGTGCTCTAGGAAGCTAGTATGTTCTCAGAAGATTTCTTTAATTTAGTTGTTGCTAATTTATTCACACTAATACAGGAAAAAAATACTGCAAAATTTTTCATAACAAAAAACTGTGCATATCTCTGTGTTTTAGCTGGCATGTGGTTCTACACAGATGGTTTGGGGCTTTCTTTGCTGCAAAACAGATGGGCCTCCACTGTCCCTTACCAATCAAAAGAGAACTTGAAAATATAGGAATATCTTTACTTCCATTGTGTCCCGTAATTCAAGAAATTAAATGCCTAAATATATAAATATGACTTCCTGTGTAAAATGATGGAATATCATATGTTTAATTTAAACTATTTGCCTATATTTAATGTGAAAACTGTTGGGTGTAGTGGTTTTCTTCCAAACAATAACTAAATATTACAAAAAGTACTGACTAAAATGAGAGATATTGCTGTTCATCTTAGCTGTGTGATATTGTTTTAGATGTACTTTGCTGATACTGTTTAAATTTATTTTAGATGTGATACGATGTCATTCAAAATAATTACCAACTTAAGAGAGCAGCTTGTTGACAGATCATCTTCTATTATTTTGTTCACATACTGCACTGTATGACAGTAGCACAGACATTTATAGCGTGAATATCAACTAACTTTGTTTTATTCTATGATCATTTGCAATGAGAAGAAGAGTGTATTTAGGGCATTTTTCTCCTATCAACACACCATTTCTTGCCTCTTTTTGGAGAACTGAGATGCGACACTAAAAAATATTCCCTTGGCTATAATTAAAACTCCCAGAGGATAGAGAGAGAACTAGTCTGAGAAACTGATTCACCTTGAAATCCAAACACTGCCAGAGCCAGAGGCACTTTTACTGGTCATTGTACTACAGAAGGTGCAGATCTTTGGGCCTGAGTCTTCATTACAGCTGCCACTTCTCTCACTTAACTGGATGAGAAAGCACACAGAAGCTTTCTTGTATCTGCCTGAAGTGGTCAACTGAAAGGCATAGAGAACATAATGCTGAAATATATACCAGTTTAATAAGATGCCACTCCCTTACACATGGCATATGGCCATAAAATACTTTTGCAAACATTGGACATTGCCTTTTAATGATGTTATGCTCAGTGATAGGCAGAGAAAAATTCCCAGTTATATGCTTGGAAGCATTCTTAGGTATCTTTTTTTCCTAAAATTAAGCTTTCTTCCTGCTGCAGAAAATGAAGATAGTCATTTCAGAGCCTTACATTAAGGTAATATATCTATAATAATGGTCCATGAATTATAACAGCATACCTTTTCTATCTGTGCCTTGAAAATTACAAGCCTAGTGCCACTTAACTTTATTAACAATGTACATTTTTATGATCCAGTAGCCTTGTGTGGGAAGAATCACATCTTGCTGTGTCTAACGTAGATGAAAAATGGGCAAGTCATCTAATTTCTTTTAAAGTATGCTGATTTTGTTGAATGCATGGAACACTAAGCAACAGAACATCTTTTCTTTTCCTCTCCAATCTTCATTAATATTTATGGTTTAACTTCTATTTGGTACATATTGTGGAGAATATATTTTAACAGCAGACTTATCTGGCTGCAATACCCTATCTTCTCTTATGTAGGTGCAGAAAAAATCTTCTAATTGCAGGTGATGTTGTTGTTCTATTTTTGTCAATCTGCTAAAGTTATTTTTTAAATTATAATTTTAAAGGGGAAAAGGAATAGATTAAATAGCCATATTACATATCAGACTAGCTCTTTAATTCCAATATGTATCAACAATTTTTTTTGAGAAATTGTATCCATAAAGATTTAAAAAATTATTTTGGCATGCCAAGCATCGTAATTCAGAAATTATGCACTCCAGTTCATGGCTGAAGATAAGTGATATTTTGATACAGAAGAAATAGGAATTGCTGTGCATCTTGCCATCAGCTTCTCAAGTGAACTCTACAGTGACACTGAGAATAGTCTTGTGACTCTTTCCATAGCCTTTCTCAATTCAAGCATCATATTCAGAATGAACGTAGGAGACTATATGAATGGCAAAGAACTGTACAGTGGGAAAAACACTGAGGATGATGATTCTATAGTCATGTGACCGTCATAAGCCAGCAACGTTATTACATGTGTAGCAATATGCATTTCAATCTTGAGTGGGATTTTATTATTCTTTAGCAGCTTTTTTGAGAACTAGATGAACATTGATGGCTACCAAAGGAATTTGTCTAGTCTTCCTGGAAGAAAAGATAATCAAGAACAGGGATTTGAGGAAGGATGGGGTCAAAATCCATGCATCGTTTGGAAATTTCAGCAATAAAGAAAAGGAATGGCCTTTCCTTATCAACTCATTAGGTAAAAGCAACATATAGCCCCTTTAACCTATCCTACTGTTGAATGCACATATGCTAATAATCCCTTTGATACTGATTCGGAATGGTTTCATTTCTCAAAAGTAGATTTTTAAAGAGAAGGAGAAATGTTTAAATGGTACTCACTGAATATGCAGTAATCAAATTCATGGAAGTCTTCATGTGATACACAATAGTATTAATTATATACAAGTGAGTAGAGCACAGCTGAACTACTGACTTTTTTAGCACCCTCCTTGACATTTGGGTTTTGAAGCTTTTTAGAATAAAATTGTTTGGCTTGGATCATAAGTTATAAAAGTATATCTTTTTTCTCTATATCACAGCAAGAAATGCAGAAATGTACTGCATATTTTAGAAAATAAGTAGAATTACATATT
Organism: Vidua chalybeata; assembly: GCF_026979565.1. Taxonomy (NCBI): domain Eukaryota; kingdom Metazoa; phylum Chordata; class Aves; order Passeriformes; family Viduidae; genus Vidua; species Vidua chalybeata. The sequence goes on from NC_071535.1 coordinate 27,739,602, forward strand.
TTTTATATCAAGTTTTTGGAATATATTTCAAATTACAAATAGCAGGGAAAATTCATACCAAAAAAATCAGATACAATTAAAGCAAGTGTCATTTTCTCTACGTGTATACTTTAGTTGCCTTTCATAAAACCCATAAAGAAACATTTTGTCAACTAATAATTTAAAACATTTGACTTGCGATTCAAAGTGTAAAAACAAAAGATTTTTTTCAGCACATGTAACATAAGAGGTTTTTGCAGCATAGTTTCAGAACTCTTTCTTGGTAAGAAACCTTATCTAATCCTGTTTCATCCTTTAAAACTGCCTACACGCTAATCTCAAGGGACAAATTTAATACTTTGCAACAAAGGGAATATAGCCCTTTCAGCTTGAATAGAGGAATTGTTAGGACACCACGTGAGGTATGAATAACATTGTAATGCTGCCTTTTACTTGGCAAAGGAAAAAGAGTCTTCTCTTGCAACCAAAAGATTAGACCTTCTTCCTTGGGTTAAATTTTTTGACCTGAGCTATATCCCAAGACATCTATTTTTCTATTGTATTTGGGTCTTCTACCTCTTGTGAAGTAAACACTGAGCAAATATAAGTAAACAGTTTGTTTTAGCTGAAGATAGAAAAGCACTGTTTAATTGAGTTTTGGTGATAGATGTGCTCCAAATGGTGCAAACATCTTTGACATGGTAAAATAATATTGTCTTATGACATGTGTAACACTACATAAAGAATATTAATTTAGCACTTCCTAAGTTTACAGTGTTTAGGTGAGAAATGATAAAAGAAGCCCAAATGATCTAATGTGGAAAAAAGCAAATAGAATCAGACAACTTAGTTCATCCTTATAAGGATAAATATTTTTTCTTATCAATTTTCAAGGCTACAATTTGAATATGAAATGAAATATAGTTTTTCTTAATTTTCCATCTTATAGTTGTGTACAGTTATTTTAATCCTGTCCAATATGTTGTTTCTACATTTTAGATTGCTACCTATTTTTCAAATAATACATACGGTTTGATAAAGACAAGGCCTTTCTTATAATGATATAAATATAATTTAACGTTCTCTCTAATTAAACACTCTGTCTAGTGTACATCTCTTCATGTATGTAGTTTGTACCTAATATGCTGTATGAACAGTAAATATATTGCTGCAGTTATATTTGGTTATGATAAAACATGAAAATGTAATAAATATTACTGTAAATTATTTTTATTTTCATACGCAATTCTCTTAACAATGGAATTTAGGAGAAGTAGCAATGTGGTTACCAACTAGATTATACTGAGTCTGACTCTTTGCTATATTGATTAAAAATTATTCTTCTTGTTTTGTTTGCTCTTGTCAAGAAGGAATTTTGTGAAACAGTATGTAGTCAATGGCAACAGTTACTTGTTGCTGGTGAGATAATTAAACTCTGAGATCACACATAACTGGACTTAAAAATAAAACTAATATTTTCTTTCCATTTGCATTAAGATTTGATTTTTAAATTTCTAGTTACTGAAGTGATGGGATGATTTCCTTATCACCAATTTTAAATTAAATACTAATACCAAACTCATAAGGATATCCCGTTCCTATATGTTTTGCTTGGATGGTTTGGGTTGTCTTGCCACCGTGTTGCCAAAACAAATCGCATTACTCTAGTTCTCTTAATTCAGCTTACACTTAAATGCAGAAGAAAACTCAGAGATCATTATTTATTTGTTTTTACATTTCACTGCAGTAAAGCAAAACCTGTAAATATGCATAAAAATCTTTCTTATTAGTTGCCTTTAAACAAATAGTTTCCATCAGACAAAGTCCTGCTGAGAAATTATCTCACTGACTTCAATGCTTCTCAGGGATGTGAGCTGCAAACCCACTCTTGCTGGGATGTGCAGCAATGAACAAGACATTAAACTCTTCATATCCTAATGTTTTGACCATATCCCCTGGCCATAGCAGGAGGGTTGGCACTAGGTGATCTTTAAGTTTTATTCTAACCCCTTAATATTTTATGACTCTATGACTGTGCCAAAAATTGTGATCAGTTGGGAAGCTAGCCTAGTTTCAGTTCTTTTGAAGGTAAAAAGTCTAGAAAAAATAAACAGGTCTGATTATTTCCTGCCTTGCTGCTTGTGGAGTTATTATATCTATACAAAGTATATACAAAATGCTTACCATTCTTATTTGTTGCATTTTATAACACTGTATCCTTAAACAGTGAACTATTTAAAGTGATGAAAAATCAGCCCCACGGTTGTTACAGATAGAGTAATATAATCTAATTTATTTCAAAGGAATTATGTGCATACTAAGCCATGGTAGAGGTGTACTCAGCTTAATGAACCAAAAAAGAGGCAAGTGAGATACTTATTGCTACTGAATTTTAAATTAAAAGGATGATCTGCTTTATTCTGCTGATTACTGTCAGTATTATTGACTATTTAAAAATTTCAATCAGAAAATAGTGCAAAGTTTATATGCAAAATCCATGGCCATCATACCTTTTTATTTGCATACTGCATGGACAGCAGTTACAGTATTTCTGTCACAACTTTCAAAAACAGACTGCAGATGAGACATTTGCTAAAGATTTGCCTCCTCTATAGTTTATGGATCATCTCACACCAGATTATGCATGAAAGGACTAAGGCCTTTTAGATAGGATTGTAACTTTTTTCTGGCAGATCATTATAAGTTATTTTCTATCAAACATGTTGTTAAAGCATTGTTATGTTCTGAATCTGGGTGACACTAAGGTGGATTTGGTTAAATTGGGATTACCAAGAGCTGATGGAATCTACATGACTGGAGAGTTATAATCAAAAATGTATAGATGGCTTAGAAAACAATCTCAAAAGATATCACTTTATATTAGACACTATCCACTGTCTCAATTAATAACATATCTAAGTATTCAAGTTTATTCCACAAAGCTAGGGATAAATTATGAGGGAGGTTGTCTTGAAGGAAAAGTTAAGATAGAAATACATGAAAGTAAATTGGAAAAGGTTAGGAAGTGATATCCCAAAAAAGTGTTATTCCATACTTAAGAATCAAAATAGATTCAGCTAATATTTATTATGTTTGCTGAAAAATCAATGTTGATTTATGAAATAGCAATAAAAAAAGAAATGCAAAATAAATGGAAATAAATGCAATTAATGTAAATTCTACATTCAAAACTCAAAAAAGAAGTCAGAAGGTGAAAGGTGCACAAGAAGGTTCTATACCTAATATGGCTCCCTTCAATATGAGGATTAAATGAATACTAGTAACAAAATAAATTATAGTAATGTTGCAAACATATTACAAGGTGTTGCTGATTAAAGTAGTAAAACTACAGAAAATATTTAAACTAATATATCTAATTTAGGGGAAGAAAATAGCTGACTTTTTTTTCATAAAGCAATAATGGAGTATTGAACGTCTGCTATACAGCTGTGGAATACATGTGTAATGCAGAAATTCATACAAGGAAAAAACTTCAAGGGATAGCATTTATTTATCAGCATATACAAATTACTTCCACCATCTTAGCACATAGGCTCTTACTAAAGCTTACTCTTCACAGAAAGGAAATTCAGGAAGTGTAGGTACATTACACAGCATGGCAAGAAAGAGAAATGAAGCAACACAGACTATCATAGACCACTAACATTTTAATAAAAGGAAGCTTGTGAAAAAGCTGATAGCAAATTCAGTTGTCAAAGAATTAAGGTATAATAATTCCAGTAGCTTGAGTCTACAGAAAATACGTCCTTTCAGATAAAACTAATTCCAATTTTTGATGAGATTTCAAGTTTCACTGTTAGCAGTAATTGTATAGATGTAAGAGACTCCAGTTTTGGTTAGGCATTAACAAACCAACCAACTGACAGATTCAAAAAATGGATGTCAATGGAAAATAATTGTCAAGTGGCGTGTTTCTAGTAGGGTTTCCTGGGGACTGGAAGAAGACCCAAAGCTTTTCATTAGAGATATTTAAGTAATACATCGCCTCAAGAAAATTTCCAGGTGAAAAAACTTTGTAAAGTGATAAATAAAGTCAGAATGATTCTTTTAGAAGAAAATATAAAGCAGAAAGGAACCACCAGGTCCTCTTCTATGTGCTTTTATGTAGATGCTAGCTGAATTCTCCGAATCATTGTATTTGAACTAAAAATCTATCTCATAGAAATATCCAAGCATGTTTATGAATATGTGCCACATAATCCACTGCACTGCAAAAAACCACATCTATCTATCCTGAGCAAAAAAATTGTTCCTGTACTTATCTAATTGTTTAAAACAGATGCTTTATCTTGAGCCTGAATTTGCCTGGCTTCAGGTTGCAATTACCACCTGCAGGTGTGGTAATGCAGTTTTTGGTGAGCTGGACAGACTTAAAGGTACTTCTCTCTTCCTTTATGACTAGTTTGGGTTTTAACCTATCTACATTATGTAAAGTCATTTTAGGTAGGGTGAGTCTGCGGCGTTAGCTTTCATTCTCCCCGGCTGCATGCAGCTCTTGGGAGCCCAGCTGTGGCGTAGCTTCCGCGTGCTGCCGGGGTTTGCTGCCGCGGGTTCCCAGACACAGCTCTGTGTCTCGGGCGTGTGGGCTGGCCAGTCACTGTTACCGTGCGCTAGGGATCCGGTAAAGAAGTAAGGAATTTGTCCATTTACTCCGTGCTTGGCAGGAATGGTTTATTGGTCACGTGGCGCGGTTCGATGGAAAGACGCAACCACTCCCGGCACTCGCATGGGAGAAAATGGTGCCTGGGTGCAGGTGGGGTAGGATTTTATGGAGGGACAGGGCGAGAGGTTCCACAGCCTGCTGTCCAATGGTGCGGCTGCCGTGGCGGTGACGCCAGCAACCGCGACCAACCAGAGAACCCTGCAGGGGCGGGCACCGAGCCTCGGGCTGAGCAGGATTGTGTGGCTTGGGGTGGCAGGCACGGGGTTTCCCGGGGCTGGATGGGGGGGTGGTTACAGGAGCGGCAGAGGGGTAAGATCCGGCAGCGGGCAGCGTGGGGCCAGAAACCACGGGGGGGAAATGACACGGGGGAAGCGCGGGGGTACACAGGACTTGGCTAGCTAACACAAATAAGAACCCCTAAAACCCAATCCCAGGATGCAACATGAGTCTAGACCTACATCTGAGAACTAAAGTTACCTGAGAGACTCAGAGAAAATAATTGTCATTGTTAAAAACATGGTAGCCTGGTTGTGTTTCCACTGAGATGAGAAAAGTCCTGACATTTAGGACTGTAAGGACATGGGAATTCCTTTGAGAACATTCCAATGATCTATGCTATCAACTTTGGAAAATTACTGTAGGTTTCATGTACCTACCTGAATATTAACTTCAGCTCCTGTGCAGAGATACCAGAAATGAAAAAACACCTGTGTAAATAGCAATAGAAATCAGAAGATGAAATGGACAGCTGCAATCAAACAAAACCATTAAAGAACATTAAACTAGTAAACTCATAAGGTTCTTCTTCATGGGAAACAGATTTCATTCTCTAAAACACTCAGAGAGATGCTGTTAGGCTAGCTAGGGACATTTGTTTGGAAATGAAGTTTCTAAGCATTAGTTGGTCTTGTTTGATGATGACAATTTTTCACATTAAACACTGGTTCATAGGGATTGAGGATATTCAACTGCTGCTAATTTTTGAATGAAATCAAGAGTATTTAGGTGTTCTCCAGATAGATCAAAAGAAAATCAACTGAAATCAAATGCTGAATAGCATCCACTACTCACCTGCAAAGCAAAGCACTGCATTTAAATTTATAAACTTTACCATATCTCATTAGTTTCCACCCTCAACCCTACGTAAATGTTATTGGAGAATCATCAGAGCCTATCAAATGCACAATTGGTATGGATTTCATAAATGCACATGCTTTCACCACATGGCAAAAAGGGCTAAGAACAAAAGATGAGATATTCCATTCGGTCACATGCTGTCTATGATTAACATTTTGACCAAAACAAAAGATTTATTTTAATCCATTAATAGTTGCAATATCTCAGGTTTCTTAAATATAATTATGGTTTAAAACACATCAAGAGACTATTCAGTATTTCAGAGAAAGATGCAGCTCAGCACAGGGGCAAAAATTTTGAACATAAATTAATTATTATGCATCATTCAAACAATATAAAGACAATTGATAACCTGACTATATAAGCATGCAGACTCTCTTTCTAGGACCAGATCTGTCAGAAACAACTTTTACAACACTGTTTTACACTTTGCTTTTGCACAGCCACAAAATCTGCAGCCCAGGATTACAGATGCAAAAGCAATTTAGATTTAAATAAGATTATTATATTAGGTATAAATTAGCTGCCAGTGTTTTAAAAAAAAAGATAAACCATAGGATGTCAAAAAACTGTATAGGTACCTGAATCTACAGTTTATCAAAGTAATAAGTCAGCTTCTTTTATGACTACAATCTCCAATCTCTAAGTCACTCAAGGTGAGAAACTGAGAGGTAAAGAAATTATTTATGAAAGACTGATATCTATGTATTATAAAATGTTTTTTAAAACACTATGAATTAATTTCAGTAGCCAAAAATTATTATTTTATTAAATAAACCAGTTCAAAAAGTTCTCAAGGCAAGACTGCCAGGGAACACAATGGTTACTACTTTGCCTACTTTTCTTTTACTAGAATGCTGCTTGTTTACACAGAAATTGTGCTTTCCATAATATTTTTATTTTTTATCCAACACAGCTAATATTTTTGTTTAAGCAATTAATTTTAAGTTCCTAAGTTTTGCATTTAACAGTTTCCAAATTTCTGTACAAAATTAACTTCACTGTCATCCAGACTGAAATTTCTTAGAGAAATAAAGTAAATCTTTAGAACTTGAACAAATATATGTCAGGTTATTTTTTAATTTACACAAATAAATTGTGCACCTTCACATCTAGCAATAACAAATACCAAATCCAGTTACAATACCACACTCTGGTTACATTATAAATTAGAAAAAATCTATAAAGAATAAAACTTATAATCCAAAAGATGCAAGATAGTTTTAGCTTGGGAAAAATCACTTTAAAGATTAAAATTTATTTTTAGTTATTAGTTCAGGTATATTTTTATTTCACTCATATCTTTAGAAATATTTTTATTAAGGAGTAAGAAAAATATAAAATGTTTTATGAGTTTTTAAAGTCTTCAATTATCTTCTAAATTAAAGAAATATTTGTGTGATTATTTGGTGCGCTGGTACAAGAGTCGTTCTAGGAGACTAATTAAGGTAGTAGCAATAGAGCCAATGAAAGGAAAATTAAAAGGTTCTTATGTTGTCAGTCAACTCTGCTTATTTTGTAATACAAGTTTCTAGTGTTGTTCCCAGCTGTCAGTGCTGAAAGGCATCATGTAGCCATAGGGGAAAAAAAGTTGATTTCTATTCCAGCTTGCACTTCACCAGCAAAATTGTGTACTAAGGTTTTATTCTTCAAAGAATTGCATCTTTGTAGAAAGAAGGAACATATTAGTTCCTAATACAAGTGTCCCTGTAAACTATGAATGTGCATCTTAGGAATAGGATCTTGGTATCTTTTCTTTTGGTATGCATGCTGCTACCAGACTTTGATATCAAAAATAGAATTTACAATGGTAGTTTTTCAAATAGGAAAGAAAAATTGGCCAATTTAATATGCAAAACATGAAGAAATAATATGAAGCTTTCCAGTAATGGTTATAGGTTGCTATTATTCAGGGCAGGACAAAATGATGGCATTTTAAAATTTAAGATCTTTCCGTAGTATACGTAGCATCTTTCTCATACACCAGTCTGTCCTCCAAAGTGGCTTAACCATTCTTTTGCTTTTGTCACCTCTACTGCAGCAGCAGAAACCTGCATCACTTTCATCAAAAACTAAACTTTTACCTTCACAAATTACCTGAATGGCCTTGGGGCCAATAGAGCACTGGAAAGCTTGTCAAAGAAAAAGAAAATCCTGATGATTTGTAAGGCTGGATATTCCCTGTCAAACATTGGTGGATTCCATATAGAATACAAATCAAACTTCAAGTGAAAATGATGGACTAAATTATTTGGCCCCCTCTGAAACCTTGTTTATTTTGCATATCTGAATTTGACAATTGTTGTCCAATAGAAATACTCATTAGATACTTTGTGTGTAGCTAATGTCAGAGAAACTGTTAATTTTTTAATGAAAAAGTTAGAAGAAAAACTTCTTGAAATAGAATTGCTTCAACTTTTATATAGAAGACTTCTCAGAACTGGATCTTAACAATTTCCTATGAAATTCACTGCTTGTGTAAAACTTTTCTACATTTAAATTACATTGTTGATTATGAGAAAATATATTCAGCTGTTTTAAAACTTCTCATTTTAATAAATTTTTAGTCTATACAGTTATTTGTTTAGTGTATTCACTTAAAGGAAATTCTTTAAGTAAATTGTAGGTTCAACATTTGAAAGCTAATATATAATATTTGTAAAAAATATTTTCCTACTATACATTTAAAAGCAAGCCACATTTTGTCTCTAAACATTTTTTAAAACCACCAAACAGAAATTTCCTAATAAGAAGGATATTTCATAATCAGGAATACAAAAATATGTACATCACTAATTAATTGCTTAGTCCTCTGCTTTTATATAAATTATGTAGCAAATATGGGTTGGAAATTATTTTTAGCAATTTTTAAATAAACAAAGTAGGAAATTGTTCCCATGAGGCTTCATTAAAGGCTTTATAAAGGCTTATGACAATTGAGATAGATGAAATCAATATATTTACATTGCTTCATTCAAGGGTTTATCATCCTTTAAGCTTTAAACAGTGAAACACAATTAATAAATTCTTGTATCATTTTTCTTGTTTTATTTTAAAAAGTTTCAGCTTATTTTAACATCTCATTTTTTGAAGCAGCAAAATACTCCAATGTATAATATTAATAAGCGGTGATAGACTTTACTATAAATATTACCTCTTGTTGCCAAGTAAAGTTACATACAAAGCAGAACATTGCAAACATGCATTCATTCATTGTATTGGTAATGAAAACATGGGTCTTTTGTATTTTTATTCATGTATGGTTTTTTTCTGCGGCCATATGTTTTATTAAAATACTCACAAAGCAATATTAAAATTGTAATGGTTCTATTTGATTGTGTGTTTTATAATTCCAGCTGAATAATAATGGTAGGATTTTCCCAACATTTAGAACTGCTAAAGTACATCCCCAAACTTCAGCATGGTTTTATTCTACAGACAGAAATTCATAGTAAATAAAAGGCAAGTTAAAGTGTTGGCAATGTTGAATTGCCATCTAAAATGGCTCTCTATCTAGTGACTACTCAGAATATTTTGATACAATTGAGAATTCTCTCACTGATGTCAACTCTCATTTAATTGCACTTACTAAGATATCAGTTTTTCAAAACAGAAGGATTGACCAGAAATTGGGGGAAACTAAGATCAGGAGCTCCATCTCTGTAGTCAGGTCTACAACCTCTTGGTTAGAGGGTAGCAAAAGTGAGATCTATGTGAATCCAATCCAGTATGCCAGCATGTGCCAAGATTAAATCTCTCAAAGCACATGCATAAGTAACAAGCTCATTGTTATTAAATGTGGTGTAAGCTGAAATTTATAAAATGGAGCTAGCTGCAGGTACAAAGGAAGTTCATGGCCAGATTTGCAGCATCTCCGAAATACAAATTCCTTTACTACATGAGATTTTACTGGAATTTCAGGAATACAGCTATTGAATTAAGTGTCTATATTCTTATATTCTTTTAATGTGCATGACTAAAGGGAATTCATCATTAAAGGGAAATGGTATATCTTTGAAAATAAAAAAAAGGGGTAGTGTAACAAAATGGTTAAGTATAAGACAGTAACCAAGTTTTCTTTGCTTGTTCTCACTGCATTTCATTCATAGTGACTGTTGGCAGCACTCAGTGTGTGGGGTTTATATATGTATTTATAGATATATACATATTGCTTATATAGGAAGCATAGACACTTGAAAATAATTTGGTTTTATCAAATCATTCTACAGAGGCCAACTTGTCCCCTTTAAAGCTGCAGTTCTTGAGCCTGAGACATCAGAACTAGATTTGTCTTCAGATTTGTCCAAAGACGTCTGATAGAAACAGAGAGTGTAGTTTTCTAAGTGACTTAATTAAATTGAAAAAAAAATATCCTTCTGTTCTAGCATTACCCAGATAATACCACAAAGCCTAGAAAATTGGCCAAATCTGAAGCTCCAACACAACTCACTGTTTTAAAATGAAAGCTCTTTGCTTCACATTAGTTTTGCAACTTGTGTTATCATAATATTATAAGAAACTGTAATAATACAAGAAGAAAAAGAAGAATTTGTCTTAGCAGTTTAAGCCTTCTTAAGAACTGGATTATGAATGATTAAAATCAGAAGATTAAATTGACTATTGAACCTCTAAACTTCTCACACATCCTCATTTTTGTTATTTTTGTAACTGATGAACTAGACTGACAACACTACGACACAAAAATCCGATTTACGTGTCTGTCAATGCAATGCAATTAATTTGGTGTTATGATGAAACATTAGTATAGTTTGTAGTAGAATATTTTTGTAGCATGATGACATTTATTGCATCTATCTCAATAACTACCACCTCTTTTCTAAGTGCAAATTTATGTTTAAAAACAAAATTATCAGCAAACTGAAAAATGAATAAGTCTTTTTATACTAAATTGTAACAAACCAGATTGAATAATGATGAAAGAAAAAAACTTTCCAGCAGCTTCTATGGACAAGAAGGATCTCTATATATCTAAAACTACAGGTCTGATTCTGACTACAGAAGAAGCCAGAAGAACAGCTCATATTTGACATAGAATCTGTGAAAATAAGATCAGAGCTGAATCATGGTGATTCCAAGATGACTGATGATGACTTGTCATTAACTGTACCACAGCTGCATTTTAAATGAAAGAAAAAAAGCCCAAAACTATAGAAGATACATTAAAAGAAATTACCACAGTTGTAGTCTGGATTAAATATTGCCTCCTGTTCCTTCTTTACCACAGATTCTAACTACAAATATTAGCCCCTGAGATGTTAGACAGTGCATAAGAAAAATGCTGGACGTGTGGACAGATGATAGTACCTATCAGCATACAGCAAATTCTATCTAGAATACATGTATTCATGCTTAAACTTGCCAGGTAACCAGGAAACCTGTCAGGGGGAAGGAGGGAGGAGGGGAGCAGGGTGGAAGGTGGTACTGCTAAGGAGAAACAATCATTTTCTTCAGTCCTTCTCTCTCAGACTTCAGCCTCTGTAAATTAGCATGACAGATGTATGATCTGGGAATCTTTCCAGATTAATTTTTAAGAAATTAAAGCATTCAGCACTGGTTATGCTAGAAATATTTTTGGTTTACTTTTTTTTTTTTTGTCTATCACAATGCCCTGAAAGCTTACAGATCCACTCTGATCTTACCCTTGCTTACTTGAGAACTTTGACAATTAAACCTGGTTGCCAGGACTCAAATCAAAATTTGCTTTTCTCATTTCCATAAAGACCAAAATGTATTCTACAAGGAAGTTTTCTGATTGATGAGTAAAATTAGCAATGCACCAGTGCAGGTGTACCAATGAAATATAGTGAAAGAGGAACTGGGTAATGTAACTGTTTGAGTGCAAGGCATGGCCAGAGCAGAACTTTTGATGTTTTGCTCATCTACTCTAAGAGGCAGATATTAATGCAACCTATGCACTTGCATATAAAGAGGAACATTACTAAGAAATTTGGGTAAGCACGTTGGTTTGATCAAAAAACAATTGTAGTTATTTTGCACTAGATGAGATAAAAAAGTGAATGTCAAAGTCAGAAAAGGCAAAGACTATAGATAGGAATTATTTGCATCATAGTGTTATCTACAGACCACAAACTTCAGGTGCCACAGAAACAGAGCAAAGACATGGCCACAGCTCAAAATAGATTATATGCTAAGTGAAAGAATACAGCTTTACAAGAAATGGAAGAAACAATAGGAAAATTACTCTGTTTTCCTGGTGGCAAACTAAACTATGAAAAGATTGATAGACAAATCTGTGTTGTGAAGGCTTTGAACAATTATTTTGCATATGTCCTGGAAGAAATAGGCTCACAAAATTTGAAAATACATGTGTGTTTTTAAGTAAAGTGCCCCAGCTTCCTAAATACAAATTGCTTGGAGTATGTGTAGAATAACTTAGGTGCCAAAACTACAAAGTGGTTAAAACTGAAGTGTCAAAAATGGCCCTTTCCCCATCCCTTATATCTATAGGATTTATTTGTCAATTCAAGTCTCAGATTTATTTGTCAATTCAAGTCTCATGTGAAGGACTGGAAATAACTTACCATATACTTGGGAATCTTTTCACCTACTGCAGCTTCCTGAAAGGTAGATTTCTAACCAGCAGTCCGGGTTCCTGTATAGCTAAGAGAGATACAAATATTCCAGAGGGTGAATCATTCTTCTTAAAATAGTATGAATAACCTTGTAAGATTGCTTTTCCTTCTTTAGCTGTCAGGGGAACCCTGACCAGCTCAGAATAGACACATACTGTTATATTGAGTAACATCATCAGGTGAGATGAATACAAAGACAATTTCATTACATGCAAATAGTTAAGGCATGAGTAGAACACAATTTGCAGGGATCCATTTTTTATAAATTTATTGAAGACAAAAATTCAAGCAGCAGAATAGGTTGAGCTACAGAAGTATCCTCCATCAGGATGTGAGTTGCCATATCTGGTTTGTTTTTTTTTTTAAAGCAGATTGAGATTTTTTAAGAGTGCAGAAATATATGAAGTGAAAAAAAATAGGTGATGTTTTACTCTAACAAAACAAAATTCAGCATGACTCAGTATATGAAATGTCATTTCAGAAAAATGAAAAACTAGACATATTCAGACAAGATATAAACTACACACTGACCATGACAACATGACTGAAACAAAGAACCTCTTTATAATTTCAAATCTTTGAAGAAAGTTGGGATAACTTTTTAAAGAGTGTGCTATTAGTTAAGTAGGTTGCATCAGACAAAATGATAGTAGGAGTCTAATCTAGCTTTAAAATCTCTTCCACTTCAGAGGCCTGGCTGACTAAAAAGTCCTTAATGACAGAACTCTTCAGATGACTCAAATTATAACACAACAGGGCAATGCTCTTTGTTACAAGAGTGCACCCAATGTACAGTAAACTTATTTGAACTGTTGAGGTATGTGAGTTCTTCCAGTTGTAGATACTTCCCTCTTAAGACCTGTAACCTTGCAAAAACAAGCAGATCCTTTTTTGCCTGAAATTGTTTTCTGGAGTATAATATTTGCAATAGAGTTTTAATGTTGAGAGTCTCTGAGCTCATTCTCCATTCAAATCCACCTATTTTGCAGCTGTGCCAGTTTGAAAGGAACAGTGTCAAGCTCTTCTCACAGTGCTACATGGCCTCATAGAAAAAAAAAATTGATTTAAGCATGTATTTCCATTTTAAAGGAGAATAATCCAATTTTATCCAGTCTTTGCATTGAACCTTTTCCAAATTTTCAGTGGTTTCCAACAGAACTAGATTTTCTCTTATTTCATTCTTGTCACCTTTCAAAGATTCTGTGACTTTATTTCCCTTTGAGTTGGTTTGCTCTACATGCAGTTTCTTGATACCTTGTAAGTTTCTATTTGACTTTTGTGTTTTATGCAAAATGATACATTTTTGATTATCCTAAAGACATTGGTGTCTGGCCATCTCTCATGCTGGACACCAGATTGTTTGAAGTCAGCTATGTTCTACAGTAAATACAATACAATAAAAAGTTTTATTGATAGAATTATTAAACCCTTCTGCCTTCCTGTTCCCCATATGTTTATTATGTATCTAGTTTTCATAGTATAGATACATTTTAAGGAATCCATGAGAAAAGCTTGAGACAGCTCAGTTTCCAACTGTGTCGTGGTTATTGCATTGTAAATTAAAGCATAGATTGTAATGTGTTGTGTGTTTGTTTTTTGGTGTGGTTTTTGTGTGTGTGTGTGTGTGTTTTTGTTGTTTCTTTTTTTCTAACACAGCTATTGCTGTATTGACACTGGGGAAATATGTCTGTTTATTGTAGACCAAATAGTTTCCTTAAAACATTCTAAACACATGCAAAAGTTCATGATGCATAATGATTTGAGTATTTCTTTTAGGTAGGTGTTCTGTATTTCAGAGGATCCATATGTGCTACAAACAGTGAACAATCAGGAACACTCACTGATTATGATATGATTTTTTTTGGCAGCCTCTTTCTGTTGCTCTGACAGAATTGTAGTGATGCATTAGTCATTTGCATAGAAAAGATCTTGGTCCATGACAGTCATTTATTGGTGATGCCATCTGCACTTTTTTTGAGTTGATTCTGAGATAAAAAAGTATATTTGGTTCATCGGTACTTTAAAATTTGGATGCAGTCCTAGTCCTTTTCAGATAACAGTGAAAAAATAAATAAAAAGCATATCTTGCTTTCTCATTATGAACTAAACCTTAAGAATTAATTAGAAGGACTGAAATAAAAATTCAGTCGAATCATAAAATAGCTCACAAAGACCCCTGGGTTTTTCACAGTATCTCAAGGCATTTGGATTTCTGTAATACATAGTTCCACATGTATTTTCAAGGTGCCCATCATTCTTTCTGAAGCCATTTACATAAATTGTCTTGTGCAAAACCCCAGCCTTAACAGCATTAAAGCTACAATTCCTCCTCATTGAAGCCTCTTCTTATTTATATGATCATCTTGTACATATTTCAGGACAAATCTAGAGCTCAGTAAAAAGACACTCTTTTTCTGACCACGCTGTCTGCAAATGGAAAGAAACATACTCAAATCAATTACTAGTAGAAACAAATTCCTTAACTGAGTATTCTTCACTGTGACTGTTCTGATCCTATTAAGTGCACTCTAGAGGATGTAAATTTCAGAAGCATCGTCTGTTGCTGTTGCCATGATAAGATTCATGGAGTTTGCAGATCGTTGAATTAATTAGGCTCAGGCTCATGCAGGGTTTTTTTATATTAGTGAGCATGTACTGAATCCAGAACTAAAGAAAAAAATCTTACACTGAACTTTCAGAAATTCTTACAATCCTTTGCACTTGATGAAAAACAGGCCACTGGAGAGTCAGTCTGAACAGAACCTCTTACCTCAGAATAAACTACATAGTCCCCATTGCCAGAGGCAAAGTTGAGGATTCCCTGATGTTCAGATATTTAAATAAAGAACATAAAGTGAAATTTTGACTGCAGTGACAGAACTCTCTTTGACCTAATTGGATTGGATTTTCTACCATGGATTTTAAGCAAAGTAACTGTAAGGTTCTGAAAATGTGAAAAAAATTAGTCACCATTCTCCAGCAGTAGTTGATATGCAGCATTAAAGAATTTAGAAATTCCTGTTCAAGGGAATTTATGCTACACAGAATGAGTCAGTAAGCAGAGATGAAGAAGTATTTTTTCCATCCAGATTCATTCAGACAACTTTATTTCTTCTGATTTCACTACTTTTTTCAGATGCACAGTATATAATGGTTGATAAAATAAATCCTCAGCTGAAGATGTGGCATTCATGAAGAAAGCTCAGACTCTAGCTCCAAAAGATGTTGCAGCCTTATATAGTCTTGCCATCTGACAAAGGAAATTCTCCTATGCTCTTAGCAATACCACCTTGAGTTCTGGGGAGTTATTTTGAATCTACTGGAAGTACAAGTTTTTTGCACTGCAAATAAGGAAATTTTTGCCTGAGATATGATAGTCAAATGACAAGACATTTAAGAATCTAGGTTATTGTTTCAAAATATTTCCAGCAAGTACTTAGGAGCTTATTTTATAATTATTTTTAATTAAAAAAGAAATAAGCTAGATGTGTTTCTGTTTCAAACTTTAGACTAGAAAAATTCATTACTATTTAATAAATAGTTTAGATGACAAAAACTTAAAGATAAAAAAAAAATTCCTGAATACTTCTGAAGGTATTTTTTGCCCTAGTTTAGGGATGACTTATTTTTTAATCATTCCATTAATATAGGGTGGGAAAACTAAATTATTAGATGTCTAATCTATAGCCACAGAAGAAAAGAGTGCTTTAATTATGATTTTTCTTGGTTTTGAAAGTATTTCAAGAAGTTTTAAAAGGCTACAGTACATTTTGAACAGTAATACATTTCAAAACAAGTCTTTCCTCAACAGTGAATAAGTAAGGCAAAATAAGATTCCTTCTTCCAAATGCCTGAATTTTAAACTACAGAAAAATATCAAGAACCATGATAACTGCTCTCCATTTCTGCCACTTTCTTGTTTTTTATAAAGAAAATTCACGTAACATATAACTTTGATTTTTCCTTGCAGGACTCTGTTTAATCATCCACACCATAGCTATAATATACATGTGGAAAGTACATGCTTCGGTTAGGTTATAAATTTAATGAATAGTTCTAAAACGTCTGGGATCCTGAGAAGGAGGGCCTCGTGTAAGTATAGAATACTATTAGATGTCTTGCTTTCTTCTGCAAGCAACAATGCTTAATTGCTCTTCCAAATATGCCTCTCCAAGGGAACACGACATGTTTGAGGAACACAAGGGGGACCTTCTATTGTGGAGTGCTCTAACAGGCTCTAAGCAAAGGGGTAATAATGGCTGAATTCACTTGAGAGAGGAGGGCAAAGTAATACAGAAAAAAATGACAGAATACCATTCCATCACATCCTTCTCTTTTGTCTGAGGCTGAACTACAGGAACTCACAACAATAAGGGGTCTTAGACAGTGACAAGCCCATGTCAGAATGTTTCAATTTATTAGATTATGCATTACCCATTAGGATATCTTTAACATCCACAATTTTTGCAACTGCTTTGAAAAGGATTCAAACTTTTAAATGAAAATTGTATAATGATTTTGAAATATATCTGTAATTTTTTTTTTAATTTGGAGGGGAAAAGGAAGATTATAGAATAAATTACAGCCTTATAATTTATTATAACTTTCAACTTTCTTATACAACAAGTTTTTCCAGTGGATATTGTAACACTAAAATTACAGCACAGAGACATTATCAATGCATACAAACATGAGTCAAAATAGAACCATATTGGGCAGTATAAAGCTTTGGAACATTCAACTAATGATAATGAAAACTGGCTTATAAAAATTCAAACAGCATTTTGTGAAACTATTATGAAGCTAGAAGCTTGGGAATTAGACAGAGTACCCACACAGCAGGAGAGTACAAATGAACACCTACGCAGATGGCTGCTATAAGAACTGAACAACCACCATTCTATATAATAGAAAGAAGCAAAATGAAGTGCCGATTGTAAGTGGTGCTTAACTTTATTAAGCTAAGAGAACACTATTACTGAAAGTCTGTATCTGACAAAAGGAAATTACTTTGTTGTAATCATGTTCATGAGCTGTCTTGTGCAGTCAAAGGCCTGCCATTCATTTAAATTAAACTGTAGCCTTTAAAATGTTAATTAGATGTTAAAGCCAGATGCAATATTGAGGAACCTTTAATTTATAAGTTTCAACCATTTTTCTTGAAACATTCTTACATGTTTGTAACAGAACAACAGGCATGGATGGATTTGTGACAATGTCAAAAGACTAACTTACCATATATATTCTTTTTGTTGTCTTTGATAGCTCTTCCATATACATTAATGAGTACATACAATAAGTACCTCTTTGAAAGGTATACTTCTGAAGTTAAATTAGAAGACAGAAATTGACTGTATAGTAATTTTAAAAATTATTTTTTTAGACATTCCTTTTCCTAAGGTTAGAAAAGATCTATCTACTGTTGCAGCTTTCTTTTACTTCACTGTTCAATATGCTTGAAGAATTTCCAGTGTACATGGACAAATTCAGCAGGACCAATTGTAGTATTATGGCACCAACTGTTTATGAAAACAAAACTATTAAGCTGACAAAAGCATGTTCAAACAGCAGTACTGATGCTAGTGTGAAGTACAAATTGAACCCTTCCACCCACCCAGGAACATTTATCACAATGAGTACAGAATGGTAAAGCTCAGGGGATGATGAAGTCACTAAAGGAGGGAAATGTTTTTTCATGGACAAGCATCTGCATTTGCCAAGCTCAGATTTACATCATCAAAAACATTGAATGCAAATTCTATTGTCTGCCAAATTTAATTTTGGTGGTTTTAAGTGCCTGCTCCTTCCAACAAATTAAACTTTTGCATTGCTGATCAACGCTTCAAAATTGAACATTTCCCATAGCAAAGATACATTCATTAAAAAAAATATGCCCAAAACTAACATGTGACTGGCTTTTTACAAGACTAGCTTAGAAATCAGAGAATGTAAACTTTAAATTGTGTTGTGTTTCTTCTCAAAATTATTTTGCAGTATAACTTAGAACAAATAATTTTTTGTGTAGACTTATAATAATCATACAATTTACAGTTAAGAAAATTTTTTCCCTTTTGGTGAAAGTCCTGTTTGAATTTAATTGCTCAAAACGAGTTACTTATTAGGTTTTTACTTTCCCCAGTGCCACAGCGTTCAAAACTTCAATCAATACGTATATTTACATATATATCATTGTACCTCATATATCAAAATATCTCAAAATTCCAATAGAAGACTTCTCAGGCTGGGTATAGCATTAGACTTATTTTCTTTGTATTCCTAGCAGTTCTCAGCTGATCCAAATTTGAAGACACTATTTGGATATTTTGGGTGAGGTAAAAAATGCTAGAACATGTGTAACAGGAGGGATATGGTATGGCAGCTCTGTAGTTCCATTATCAGGTCTTGTAAACCATGCAAATAGTGAATGAAAAAAATTAGAAGCAAAAGTGCACAAAACATAGGAAGAAAACACTGTGGAATACTTTTATTTCATTGATTGTTTTTGCAGCAATAAAATTACAAATCCCAACCAGACTCCTCTTACCCAGTCTTCATTATTCTCTTTCAGGCAGCCACTTCCTAGCAGTATCATAAGTAAAGCTATGGTATTTCTGGACTGATTCCTACATCCGTTTTTCCCCTCTAGCCTCTTTCTGGGCCATCTCATTTTAGCATATAATGAAATAAATAATCTAATCTGTGTCAGGCATTTGCAGAGCAGGTAGGTATTTTGTCAGACTTCTGTTGCATCAGTGACAGTTGCATGACAGTTGCATTAGTGTGGACTTTTTGTCTTGTAAGATCTGATTCATATATTGTTTTACACCATTACTCAGTAAAATTAGACCGGTGACCCAACTTTAGTTCATACATTATATGTATATAACTCTAGCACAACCATTACTGTCACTCCCTTTGTACACATCATGCTGACATTTCCATAAAAAACAGCACAGATTTATTGATAATGTGGTTAGGCTGGTCTTGAATCCATTTAGTCTTTTCATTGTAAAAATTTTTATAAGTACAAAAATCAGATAAAACAATAAAATCAGCTATTCAGAAATGTAATTTTGCTTCCCTTTTTAGTTTGGTATTTTTAAAGTTGATAAAATGTTATGTCAGCTCAAAGAAAACTAATCACTTGGATTAACTGGAAATTCTCCTCTCCTAAAAGTGCTGCAGATACTTTTGGCAGGAATAACACATTTTCTTTCTTTTCATTTGAATAATTCTCTCATTCTTTCTTGTCCCTAAATTTTCTCTTCAGAAAACAGAAAAGTACTTAGGGGAACATAGAGTTCAGTTATATTTCCAGTACATGTTAGTGCTTGAGTATTTTCATTTCTATCTAAAGCAAATATTAGCCTTTTAACAGATCCATACTTCAAGAATCAGGTGGGAAACACAGAAGTGTTGGATGCACCTCACTGCACTGATGTTCATCCTCAACACTTTGCACAATGTGAGAATGTTTAATATTTCCAACCCTCACTATAGATAAGAATCTCTGGTGTCACCTCACAACCGACAGTGCTGGTGTGAGATTTGTAGTAAAACAATATTCCAGCTGTAGCTTTCATTTACAGAAATAAAACATCAGAATGGAAGGGAGGTGTGGGGGGCAGAAGATAAACAATTTAGTCTTTTAGCACCATTTATACAAATGACAGGGAAGCCATAAAAAGTGAATATTGAAATGTAAGGAACTAACTGAGCAATCAGAACGTAGAGGTTGCTTTTTGTTTCAGAAACTAGCTTTTAAAACAAAAATATCCAGGTAATATTTATCTTCTAAAGACATCCAGTGCAAGCAGATCACTAAATATTAATGACCTTTTTTTCCTAAATAAAATCTGTGGCAACTATGGGCCAGGCAGTTGTAATTTTTTCCCATCAATCATTAGAAACTTCACATGCAGGAGATGTCTCAGGGGATATTTCTGGCTGGGAAAGAGATCCTCCCTCCTCAGTTCTAATCAGTCCATCCCATCTGTAATGGGCTTAGAAATTGTTAATGACATAAAGTGACAGTCAAATGGCTTTTTGGTCTGTCAGTATAGGGTTTCTGTGAGCTCTCTAACAAACTACTATATACAGTTCTCAAAGCTTCTGGAAAATGATCTCGATTACAAGGGAATAAATTTGATATGCTTGCAATCACTATCAGGAACTGAAAAGAAAAGCTTCCTTAATGCTGTTCTTTCAAGTATAGCATACTAAGACAAATCTGTCTGTGAGGCAAACGGTGTAAGAGGGTTATTAACACTTAGAATGTAGGTCTATATCACAGAATATGTAAAATACACAAACATCTGAATAACGCTTAAATTTATTACATTCTGAATGCAGTTGCAATTATAAAACCTAGCACCTATGCATAAAGATTATGTGGAACAGTCCTGTCTCAAATGCTGACAGTACAGATTGTAAGTCTGTGTGCTGAGTATCTACCTCGTTTGCAATATTCAAAGATAAATGTGGACCCAGACTCTGAAGACTCAGTTAAATTCCTTAACCGAAACTTGCTCTTTGCTGCAAAGAAATGCCTAACTTGGTCCTTGATTGGTATTCTAAACTTACAGGATTAAGCTCCCTCAGTCTCAGTCTTGGTCTGAGTTCTATTATTTTGTATATCAGACTGATGATAACAGTTTGCAAAAGTTTAAATCATTTCAATTTGAAATGTAACACAAAACTTCACTAGAAGATCAAGATATAGAATATTACTGTTAGTACTATATAAAACAAGATCAGATTCGAATCCCTCACAATCAAAAAAAAGATTCCCCTCTTTAGCTGATTAAAAATTAATGAAATATTTGCATGAAGGAACTCAGGGTCTGGCCAACTGTGCATGCCTTAATAATGTATGCATATTTGTGAATATGAATCATGTTGGAGAAGGTTAATAATGGATATGGAAATGAAGATTTGGCCAATTTTTAAAGACAAATTTTCCTCTTCTACAGCTAAGGATTCACTTTCCTATTGCTTTTTGTCAGTTTTCAGGAAATTCATTGCACTCGTGTGTCAGAGAAACTGACATTTCAAAGACTGACATCCATACTAAGTTTCACTAAAGTGCATTGCTCTGGAGAATGCTCCATCTTCCTCATTTGGTGACAGCGAAAATTTATTAAATACTCTCTGTAAGTGATCTCAGAAAGCCTATATATTGTCCGTATTTGCTTCCCAATTTTCTCCTAGTGGAAATATTTCATCATACTAAATGTAAAACAGGAAATATAAAAATGTCTGTTCCTGAGAGATTACCTGTGGTGTGAGCTGACAGACTGTATTGTTGCTGCATGACTCAGTCATGTGATAATTACAGCTGAAATTCAAACCGGGAAATTCTTCTGGGCACAGGGCACTCCTTGCCTCTTAGTTAAACACCATCATCTTCAGGCAGTGAGGACATCCCAATAAGTTAATTGTGTTAAACAGATGCTCTTTTCAGTAAAAGCACAGCTTTAAATATTCGGTAGATGCCAAACATCATAATTAATGTCTTGGAAGTTATAACCATATTGCTTTTAAACTGCATACTCAGCAACAAAATTTCAATGTAATCTAGAGTATTAACATAATAATTTGTGAATAATAGGGCTACCATCATACATCTCTATCTATGCTAAGAGCTTTTGCAGCTTAGAAGATCTTCACGATCAAGTTGAGGTGAATGTTCTTCAGCTAGCTCTCAATGCCCTGGGCTTGCATTGATCCTTCAGCTGCTGCGATAGATAAACAGCAAGGAAGATTGTTATTTTCTCAGCTGAAGTCACATCTCATAAGTCACCTCTTGCTTATGCTACTAAAGAATTACTAAAGAATTAAAGAATACGTTAGGATTCTTTTATGAGCAATTTTAAGAATCAGTTGCTGGGTCAACTTCCTCTTGCAAAACTTAGTTTCTTTCTATTCTGCCTTTGTTATCTCTTCATTGGTTTTGTCATAGAGTTCTCAGTGTAACTGTGATTTCCATCAAATTCTTGATACTCAAACTCTGGCTCCCACCCACAAGATTTCAGCTTTCTTACCATGTACTTAACCCTCAGCAAGTGTCTGAAACTCTGTATACATTATGCATACCTGAATAAATCATGCCACTCTTCTCAGTGACACCTTTTATCTATATTTTATTCATCCTTTATTATTAGCCATAATATTGCTGCCAAGAAAATTCTTTTGGGAAGGTTAAAACACTGTTTTAATGCCATTGAATTTGCTCACTCAGATGACCTATGCAAACCCTTGAACCTTTCCTGTAATTTCTTCATATACTGGAGTATATGTGTGTGGGGTGGGGTGTGGGGGAACTTTAAATTTACCTCAGGTTCTCCCCCTTTTCTAGTTCCTTTTCTGCCTAGTTTCAGAAGTTCTTAAATAAGTAATGAAACTTTTCTATACATATGCAATACAATGTACATATCTTATGGATTTGGACACCACCATAGTTTCATAGTTATTTAGTTCCATAAAAAAGCATAGCTATCCTTAGCAGCATCAGGGGAAAAAAACCTTAGAAGTTATAATGGAAATATTTATCTTATTCCCCAATGAGTAAAATCAAAAAAGAGCTAAGTTGTACCAAAGAAGCGAAACATGACATTTTCTAGCAAATTTAAATTTTTAGCATCATCTAGAGATGATTATTAAAAAAAAAATCTGCTATTTGTGTTGTGTTTTCCATTTTCCTACAATATTTATCAATAATGTAAATCAAATATAAGAAGTCTTATTTCTTTAATTCTTTATTTTGTTAATTACTCTAATTGTCTATAAACAGCAGGTAAAAAATTCAAGAAAACCAAACCAAGTCAATATTATACTGAACTCGGTGGCTAATATTGTTTCTTCCAGTGCTATCTAGACAAGCAAAATATAGTAAGAACCATATTGTCAAGAATTCCCTGGTTATTGCTGTATGTACTTTGAGGGGGTTTTTTCTGGATACAGCACAGAAGTTCTGTTTTAATATTACAGTGCTATGTTGTTTTAGAAGATATTAATTTTTTTTTCTATTGCTGCTTTCCTTCACTTGATATTGTCTTATTTCTCACCATCCCTTCAAAAAATTCTTAGATGCCTCCTGCCATTCTAGTCTCCCTCTTTCAGTATATTTCTCCTACTACACTGCCCTTGATCAGCAGTTTTGTACTCACTGCACCTTGGTCCTTATGTCAGGATCTCACAATCCTAGCTGTTGACTAAACACCTACCCACATCCAGCATTGTGACCTACCTTTCTGATCTCTCACAAATATGTAGCTGCCACTTTAAATTAGCATGATCAAAACAGACCTTTTGATTTCCACATTAAACCTTCCTGCTTACTAAGTTTGCTCAACACCTAGACTACCCTTTACTTGATGTTAAACAGCCTTAAGATTTGCATAAAAATTTGCACATCAATTTTATTCATAGGAAATTCTGTTAAAATTTAAAAGAAAAGGGGCATTGACTCTTAAGTCACAAGTCTACTGTGATATCCACAGAAACATTTCTTTTTCACACTGTTTAAATACTGTGAGGTGAGACCTCAATCTTTTTTTGGTAAGCTTTGTTCAATTTGCTACTTTACTCTGTCACCCGTCTGGTTGCTGCCTGGCTTTCTTTCCAACCCACCATGTCCCTTATAGATATCTGGATTTTAAACTTTTTAAGAGTGAATGTCTTGCTATTAGAGCACAAAATAGCTTACTACAACGGGAGCATAATTTTTCTATAATATTCTGGCATAAAATTGTACAAATAATAATAAGAAAGAATTGTGAGAACTAAGCTCATTATCTTGATTTAGAGTTCATCAGTCATTCTAAACTAGGAACAATTTACAAATTAGCGAATTTTAATACAAAGATAAATGAAAGAGTCATTTGGAGCAAATCCTAGTGGAAGAAACAAAAATCCTACAGACAGTTTTGATTTATGGTAAGCCTTATTTGGAAAATTTCAACAATACTTGTTATACTGACCCTCAGAAAAAGGGTCTATTTCATTCTTAAATACTTGTGACATGCTATAAGGTGACCTCCTACTCAGATCTCTAAGAGAAATACCGAAGATGTTAATATTTTTTCTTCCTCTCTGTGTGACAGTGACATTTTATGTTAATTTCATCGCTCCTTGAGCTCTTAGAGCCAAAACATTCTGTGGGAGGCAGAATGATGTCATTTTAGTCATAGCATAATTTTTCAGCTGCTAGAACAAGACATATTGTGGCATATTCTCCAGTACTTTTAAAAAGTAGTGAAATATAAACTTAAGGTGGTATATTTATGCATGAGGGGGTTACACTGCCTTTTTCAGTTTTTTAGAGCTAAATAGCAGGTTTAAAGTGACATCATTCCTCCTCCACCAAATATTTTTGCTTTGAAGCCTAGGAAGACAAAATAACCTTGACCAAGTAATATGATTTCCAGTTGTTGTAACTACAGGAAGGTAACTTGAAATATGAATTTTGTGTTGCATTTGAGTCAGGTGCTTAACTTAAATGTCATCCAGAAGAAACTATTCACAGGATAAATTAATCATTTTTTTAGAAAGTTGAAAATAAAATGTAAGTAAAATCACTAAAATTCTCCTAGGACTAAACAAATTAGAACTAGTAAACATAACAGAGGATACAAAAAACAACTGATGCATTGCTAGCTCTGTGTTGAAGCCATGGAAAAGAATAAAATCAAGGGGCCTCTCTAGTCAGATTTTCAATAGAAACACAAAAAAACATCTGGTTTCTACTTTGGATTAATCCAGAAAATATTTCAAACAAACAATAGAGAAATGATTGATGACTGGGAAATGCATTTTGAACTTAATTTGCATTTTGAACATAACTGCCTTGTGCAGAAAGGAAGGCATAATCTGTAGAGTCTGGCCATTTCTCCTTCTTCCTTCTTAGCGTGACCTCACACTCCTGGAGTACAAAGGGAAAGATGAGAATAGGCAGGTGGACAATAATAACAAACCCTCACAAACAAGCTCCTCTTTTTTGAATTCAAAAACTGTTTTTCTGTTTCAGTTGTAGAGAACAAACTTTCATGTAAGACTCAGCTTCCTAATGCAAAAAGATGTGTTAGTAGCGGGACAGGGGAATATTTATTGTCTTTATTGTGTATTTGGAAAATGATATGCTACCTGTAGATTGACAGAATACACTCTGAGATCCAGGAATCATCAAAACGCTTTGAAGCATTACTGTTACTGTTTCTTTGTGCTTAGGGATATTAAAACAGTCTCTTTTGTTGACTATTATGAGAAAGCCACTGAGTCAGAAGGTTTTCCTTATAAGTTCTCTCCTTTCCAGTATACCTGTACTGCACCATCTAAATTTAAAAGACAAAAGTAAAAATAGAAACAAAACCTGCCAACAAACAACCCACCAAAAAAAACCCAACCCCTGAAAGGGTGGTAAATTTTGTCAATTTAAATTGCCACACAAGTCTATTTCAAATACCATGTTTGGTATAAAACATTTATGCCATTTTACTTGAGATGACTACCAAATTTTGATTGTATTCTCTTTTTCTAGTAATATGTTAACAATACTAAATATTTTCTATTAGAGATTTGTATGGGGTATTTTTTCAATCAGCAACATATCTGATATGATAACTTAGAATGATCTCCTATTACTCTTGAGTATAGTTAGGGATGAAAAAATGGTGTGCATCTTTTTTTACAGAGGTAGATTCTACACTTCTATCTACAAGGCTGAATTACATTGCTGTGGGTTTTTTTTTTTTCCCCACCTATTTGAACTAACAGTGATTCAGAACCAAATTTTGATTTTCAACTATGGTTCATATAGAAATCTAAATCTGGATCCACATAATGCTAAACTATGATATTTTAAATCCTCCTTAAGTCTATACCTTTCCACAAGAGAGACCAGTGGAAAGATATTCAAAATTGTTAAATTCCAGGCACCTAACTTTTTGCAACTGAAATTTCATGTCATCAACTCCTAGACAGTAATATGTTTAAAAAGGAAGGTCATTCAAAATAACAATAACAAAAATAATATCTCTAGTTATTGAAAGTATGGACGTTTCATAGAGTTCACAATTATTACCTGTAGCTTACATTTTTCTCTAATGAAGTGTCACACAGACTTTATACTAATGGGTAAACTGTACTCACTAACCTTTAAATACTTACCCTTTTGTACAAAGACTGAGCATTATTAGGTAATGAAAGAGTGTATGAGAAAGTAGTAGATTATTTATGATAGAAACAAAATGAAACTAATGGGACAAGATTTGAAAGCTGTGATGCATGAAAGGTGCTATAGAGACAGCTTTGGCACCGTGACAAATAAAGATAAAGACTCAGTGGGAAGCAACAGTGTGAACATGACTATGAAGAAGAAAGAATAGATTTACTGAATGAATCCTTACCATCTGGTGTTTATTTAATACACAATGGAGGTCAAATGGCTAGTGATCCCTTTTTCTATAGTCCAGTGACCAAAAGAATGGGAAGAATCAATGAATTTATCAATATGTCTGGAAATGTTTTAACATATGATCTGATTGAGTCAATATTATTGGAGCAACACATTCATTACTATTTCAAATATGGTTTGGAAAAGGCTCTGTGGACAAGAAGTGCATCTATTTCTTAACTTTGTCAGAAGTTCTATCAAAATGTGCATCATTGTGTAAAACCAGATGCATTTAAAGAAATAGAATTTACCTGGTAACATTCAAGAAGCATGCAAAAAAAATTATCACTTGCAAGTGATAAAAGGAGTTTGTTTGTACTTAGCTCTGTGAAATATTTCCCTCCTTTATTTCATTCTTTCTTTTTGTTTCTGCTAGATTTAATATACATCTGGTTTATGTAATTATATACCACAGGGTCTTCTTAAAGTTTAGTGAAATATTAGGTATTTTATGCAAACAGCATACACTAAGAGTAAACCTTAGGTATATTTAACAGTATTTTTTTACATAACATTCTGTCTTCTTGGAGGTTCTAGATATTCTATAATTTAGTTCTCGAAGGAAAAGTATATATTCCATAATATTTACCCATACTATAGTGCAACTACCGTTTGCTAACTGGAGTCGCCTTAGCTATTTGATTAATACTGAAATAGTAATTTTGGTTAAAGACTTAGTTTAGGTTTACAAAATATTAAGAATACAAGGAGTTTTTTTTTTTAAATAAGCCATCAAATGGTTAAAAACAGTCTTATATCTACCTCCAAAACAGACAGTGTTAAAAGGTGTTATTTAAGGCTGTATACATTAAAAACATCCTTCAAACAGTGCCTTAAAAATTTGGGAAGGAACTAACTTGGTGTTTACAAATGTAACCACTGGAACACCTGATTCCTGTTTTGATCTCTGTCCTCCATTTTTTCTGCCCTCTGAGTAATTTTTTTCTTTTAACTATTTTCGATGTAAGTATAATAATATGTTTGACACGGAAACATAGTAGGTTCTCTTTTTATTTTAATAAACCTTGGTATTTTTAAATAGAAAAAAATATATATGCTACTACAGCAGCGACCTCATTTCTGATGAACAAAAATCTCTAAAGAATCTTCTTTTTAGTTAGACCTTTAATAATTTTGAATTAAAATAAAAATGTAGATTTACTATGACTATTTATTATTGTAGATATATATTGTGGTAAATAATTCATAGTTAACGGTATACAAAATTTATTTTATGTTCTACCCTTCTATTTCACAAATTAAACTTATCTCTCATTTGTGTCATATTTTTACTCAAAAATTACAAATACAAGAAAATGAGCAATAGCAAATAGGTCCTGCCCCCTACCGGTGAAAATCTCACTCTAATTAACTGTATTTCTGGCAATGGGCAGCTAGCATGGTAACCCATAGGGTACCTCTACTTCAGGGTATTGACAAAGTTCTTAAATAGGCAGATTAAAAATACAGATTCAAATATGAATCGTTCCTCTATTAAAATCTGAAAAGTTTAATGAAACGAAGCTTAAGATCTTAGAAATTAATTTGGGAAACATGGAGAAAACTCAAGCATGAATGACTACTTACCAAATGCCTTCCTCACTGTTAATCATCTCTTATCCATCCTCCTCCCCTCTACTTATGTTAGATTACCATGAGGGAATTAAGCTATAATGTCTTTTTAACTGAAAAATGGCTGATACCACTTAACATCTATAAAATCTACCAGTCTGTGTTGAGATGAGCCACAGAGATTAGTGCTCTACATTCATCTAGTTTCTCATCTTCAGATAAAGAAGTTTTTTTACCTTAAGCCACCTCTCAATGCTTCTAATGGAAACATTCTCAACTTGAGTATAACTAGGATGCTTCTTGGACCATCAACCAAATCTCTTTCTTTCTCTATTCTTTTTTCTTTTTTTTTTTCCTTGCTCTCATTTTATCTGGATAACACATTTTTCTCAGAAGCCAATTCAGGATTAGACAACAATGATATATACTTTTAATTTTCTTAATATAATCAATTCTAAGTTCTCTACTAAAGTACTATGCCATGTTAGACTCAGAAAAACAGAACAAAAGTCTTTTTTTAATCACCAAAGGAAGATATTAGTTTCATAAGTTCTCTTCTGGCAAGACCCAGGATATTTGCACCCAAGAAAGTCCAAATAAATTTAATGAATTCTCTTTTTCCTCTCCTCCATTCACATTGTACTGTCTGAAACATTCATGGTTCATCAGCACACGTAGCTAACTCTGTTACTATGTTGAGGATGACACAGTTAAGGATCTGATTTTACAGTGCTCCTACCTCTTACAGGAGACTGTGTTATGGGATGAGGAAAGATAATGAAGTACAAGGCAAGATATATAATTTTATGTCTTTTTTCCTAGTGAGAGCTTTCAGGGGTAATGGTGAAAGGCAGTTCACAAAATGTCATCCATTCACACTTTATTACTTCAAAGGTAAGTTGTGCAAGAACAGAAGGTGTGTAGGGTAAAATCAGGCCCAAATTCAGAATCCCTTTTACTGTTCCTCCTTGGAACCTCAGTGGCTTTAATTTTACTTCTGCTGCAGAGAGGTAGATATCTCCACTTCTTCCTTTGCAGTATTATATGCCAGCAACATATTTCAGCTCAATCAACAAATTTCAGTGTCAGCAGCAGGTGACAGGTTTCTTGTTCTTAAGATCGTCCTAATGACACTTTCTGTTGCTGTTGCTTAGGTTTATGTTTATGCAAGTGCTGTGAATGTGAGGTGTTAATCAGCAGCTCTAATTACTAGGGTGGAATGAACATTCTAGGATTGAGTTCATTTGGTTTTCATAAACAAGGTTTACCTGAGGCTTTGTTCTCACAGAAATGAATTCAAAATTATAGAAAGCCTGCTATAGTGCCTTGAAAACATCTTTAATCTATGTGGTCCCTTGCTGATAATTTTAGGCGAAAACTGGATTTTCTTCATCAAAAGAAAAAGGGAAAATTAGTCGTCACTGAGACAGAAAAAGCTTCTTGAAATTAGTTTAATTCCTATGTCATTTGAGTAGGTTCTCCTCCACCAAAAGTTTAGGGGTCGAGGAAGATTTGGAAAATCTGGTAAGCTAATGGCCCCATAGCCTAGGCCACTCTACAGTAATGAACAGGGAAAAATGGTCTTTGGAAAAACACCCATGGATATGGAGATGGAAAGGTATGAAGAAAAATTTGCTGAAAAATTAAAATCTGGCACAGCTTTTATAGTCTGTGATGGAGAAATCACACTACATGTTAAAAAAAAATTACTAATCTGAAATGTACTTAAGTGCCTTTCTAAAACAAAATTCAGTTTATTATGAATGTGATGCTTTAATGATTAGGAATTCACAAATACATTTATTGTGAACGCAGCATTTATATTTTGCACATTAAGTATAATTTAGATAAGGATTTATTAAATATTTCCACAAGGTCCATATACTTGAGAACATATTATCTCCAGATATGCCATTTATTTTCAGAACTATTTCAATTACTTAGTTCATGAGAAGAAACAAGTGTATACTGAGATGGATGAAAGAGTAAATCCCAAAGATGATAAATATATTATACATATTTGGGGGGGGGGTGTGGTTATTATCATCTTTAATGCAATCAATAAACACTACAAACATGTAAGTTGCTTTACATTTCCAGATTGCTAAAAAATACAAGTACAGCTTTTTTTTTTTTCCTTTATTTCTTCCAAAATATGAAGAAAAGAATGGAAAGGAAGAGGCTTCCAGGAACTAGAAAAACCAACCATATTTTTTACATGCATCCCAGCAACACTTTACAATCATGTGCAGTAAATGACTATATTTATAATTGATTGGATTCTCCTCATTATCCCATTTTCTATGATTTTAAGTCTGAAGTATGGGCAGACTAGACCTAGGATATACTAGGAGACCTACAGGAAAATGACACTTTCTTTTTTTTACAGGAAGAGACTTGTCACTGGCCTCTTCCTTACTTCTCATTTTAATTTTTCAAATACATTCTCAGCATCTAACTTTGCAGAACCCTAAACCTCTTCAAATCATTACCATCAGTTACAGATCTGCTTATTCTACCTATTAGCACTATATAAAAATGGGTATCATAGCCATATAAAAATGAGTATGAATAATATTTTGAGCCATCATGTCCAAGCTGTTTATTACTATTTTTACTTCCTTCGTGCTGAAGGTGATAAAGAACACCTTCCTCTTACTATGGGGTTCTATAAGCTTTTCCTACCTTGGCTCATGTGTTAAAGGTTTTTTTTTTATGAGGTAAATAAGTAATCAGACTTATTCTGCTATACAAATTATTCAGATGATGTAGCATTATGTTTGCAGGGCAACTAGTGCACTTAGATTTTATTCACGTGATCGAATTCCAGGACAAAAGTCCATTCTCTTGCTCCCCTGTTCAATCATCCCACGGGGTTTATAAAGCACTGTCCTGCAGTGTTTCAGTTAGCACCACTGGCATCCATTCTTTGAATATTGTCTTCAGATATGTGTTACACTTAGGCCCACCAAGAATACTTGGAAAACATCCTTTCCCATACTTGCAGCTCAAGGTCTCTTTCCAAACCTTTACAGAGAAGGAGCTAGGAATCTTCCCAACAGCCAGAAGAAACAGAAATATTTCATTCCCTTTCCTACTCTGGTTTTACAATATCCAAAAATATTCATAAGATTTTTTTTACCTGATAAAATTAGCATGACCTTCACTTACTTCAGTTCAGAGTAGAAGAATTCTTTTAATTACATAACCGTTTAAACAATCTACTTCCTCACATGCTGGCAGTATTGAATGAGATATGAATGAGGTATGTTATCAGAACAGACTGTGGATCATAAGTCCCTATTAGCACCACACCATGAAAATATCTTCCTTCACTTCTTCCCTTTCCACTGTTGCAACTCCAAATGCCATTCCTTATTCTCTCACTGCCTTGCACTTTCCTTGAGGAGTCTATGCATTTTGTATATAGTACATTAATCTAATGGAACTTCAATGAATTTTTATTATTGTTGACCTTATTTTAATTATTTTTCTATTAAACAGAAGCAATAAAAGAACAAATAGCAAATTATTTGTCACAGTTGTGAAAGAAGACAAATTCAGATATCTTCTCAGAGAACAAGCCATGTCTTCTGCTAGGAATTATCTTTCTCAAGAGACTTATCCTCTAAATTATTTCCTGCAAAGATCACTCCCTTTTTCTGCAGCTGATTCTTATTTCACATAAAGTAATGACTGAATGTCCAGAGAAGTTCCTTTCTATTTATGGTTCCATAGTATAATATTCTACAATTTATGAATGCCTTTATATTAATTCAAGGTGAAATTACACATTAGAGCTGCCAAAAGAGAAAAACTGGCCTTTACCTCTGCTTCCCTCTTGTTCCATTTTCCTGGACCTTGAGTTTAACAAGCTCTGCTTTGAGTTTATTCAACTTGCCAACCTGGCAGAAAACTAAACCAACAAAACAAGTGTAAAAGTTTTCTGCCAGTCTGAGGAGTAGATTTGGTTCAGTGCAAGGTTCAAAAGTGTCAGAGCTGATGAAAAAGGGATATTGAATGCTACTGTTAGGATGTTCTTTTGCATGTATGTATCTCTTACAGTTTTAATGTACTAATTTACTCTCACCCTATATTTCCCTTTAAACTGAGGTAAACAGTAGTAGTTTCCAGAAGAATAAATAACTTCCATGTTTGTTTTTACGTAATTTAAATAAAATAAATTGCAGTTGTTAAGAGAACTTGAAGTGTGACATATACTTTTATTTAGATAATAGCCATTTATTTTCAGCCAAAAGACAGATAAAATTCTCCTAATATTGATTTTAGGATTTTGCAGTGAAGCCCTAGAAGACTGATTATAGCAAGCAGTTTCATTAAGAACATGTCCTGCACCTGAAATAATTTATTTTGAAGAGGTCTGAAGTGACTTAGAACAGAAATCACACTGAAAATTAAAAGCCGTATCTCTGTTCAAAACAAACCAAAACTGTATTTAAGAACTTGCTTCCAAGAAGATAAGGTGTCTAACTATGTAGCTAGATGACCACCCAGCTGTTCCAAAGAGCAAGGTGGATGTAATTCTGTTATCAAGTCAAATATCAAGTAGGCAAAGATAATGGCTAATTTTAAAATTCCTTCATCAGCATAAGTAAAGGATAAAAAAAGGATTAAAAATATATAAGCATGAAACATATCTATAGGCATCACAAAAGTATTTCCTAATATTTCCCTTTCCCAGAGTTTTGGGTCTCAGACTTATCAGAAACTAAGTTTCAGTAGCTTAACCTGTTAATGCACATCAATTGATACATGTAAGAAAACACCATCTGTGCAATCTTACTCATGTCAGTTGTGAGGTAATTCAACTTAAAATTCTTTCACTGAATAGACACATCAACAGGCACTATAATCATAGCTGGAATGCACATAGTCACTTATGAAACAGAAGAAAATTCACTGTGACTGCATTCATAAGGATTTTCAGACTTTTACAAAATATCTGATATTGCATTGTGATGTAAATATTTTGTTCTTAGTTTCTGTACAGCATTATATATGTAGAGAAATTCCAGGCCAAAGGCCCAGCTATCCAGCCAGGCAAAATATGGCCTCAGAGAGTGTGACTCCCACAATCACCAGACCAATTATTATTAATGTAATTCTTGAATCTGATAATTTTATTTTTCTCTAAACTGAGTACAGTATTAATAACTACAACTAGCAGAAAATAAACAAAACTATATTAGTAGAACAGTATATCTAGTTTCTTACGGTTGTAAGATGTCTTCAAGTTACACTAGCAGCTTCAGGGAGTAATATGATAATTGATGAAAGACAATAGGGGGAGAGGGCTGACATTTTCTTAAATGACAAAGGTATCTTTATTTGATATTTATTAAAAGCAATTCAGATGTTCTTAGGTGAATTTAGACCCACATATATATATAAAACACATCTAAAAAGTCTTCACAAAATGCAGTTCTGCATTCTCATGTATAAGCAGCTTCATTAATATAAGGACTGTTCTATGAAAATGCATCATTCAAATTAATTAAATTGCATTTAAACAGACCAAATAACTAATCTAAAGCGATTGATAAATATGGACAAAAAAGATGAAGAGAAAACATTTTCATATTTTTAATTAGATCTTTTGCCCTCTTAATACAGTTCAAAAAACTTTGCTGAAAAATTTCAGAATTATTCAAACCTAAGCTGCAAGACTAACAGATCTAATATACCTTCAAAAACAGAGTGGAGAGTTATCTCTAGAGCTGATAGGATGATGCAGTTTTCAGGAGAGCTCCTCAGAAATCCCTTCTTGCATCTCTCTGGAAAGTAATAAACAATTTTAAAGAATATACAGTCTATATTTCCTATTTTCACTCTGTTTTTTATTTTCCTACTTACACATAGTCTGTTTTATCTGCAGGATTTTGATGACTTGTCAAAGACACTCAGATGTATTTGGAGAAACATTGCCCCAGCAAAAACCCTCATCAAATAGAGATAACAGATGGAAATGAGACAAACAATTTCCTGATCTAAGCAGGCAAATTCAAGATTTGGTTTACAGTAGAAGGAGATGGGACTTTTGATGAATTCACCCACTGCATTCTTCTGTGAAAGCTTGACATGGGCTCTCCCAAAATGATTTAATTTTCATTAGCACAGTATTGTTAAATGAAACATGCAGAATATGCTGCCCCCCAAATCGTCTGTGTATGAAAACAGCAAGAAACAAGAAATTTCCTAGGAATTAAACTTCCACTTTATTACAGCAATCCTCCTCACAGACAAAATTATGTATCTAAATTTTTATATGCTATGTTAAAATTTTGTTCTCCACTTAATGAAAAAATATTAGTCGCAGTGTATACTTGACTTGACTTATTTTTTTAAAGGTCTTAGCTTTTTAAAGGAGAAAATAGAAGCTCTTCATTTTGTAGAAGATTTGGTATCTGTACTGTAACTTTTTTCTTTATGAGTATCGGAAGAACTTGAAGAGGAAATTATCTAATTGCTTTTATATTTTGTGCCTGATAGGATCCATACCTGGATCTGAGGTTCTGAATTAGCACAGCAAAGCCCTACTGCAATTTCTTAACTTTACTGTTTCTAAATTGGTTCTTATATCTGCATACTAAAACACTTCATCTTATTTTGAGATAACTGAGCTTGCTGATGGAGGACTTGGGAGGAACAATGAAAGGCCATCAGAGAACTGAACACACTTGGCTGATTCCATCTGAAATTTTAGGCAAAGCTAAATCAAAACCCAGGTCTCTGAGCCTGGATTTGAGAAGCAAGCAAGCACAAAAGATACTGCAAATTAAATTCACACTTCTGAAAATATAGTGGGTTTATGTAAAAGAGTTAAAACCAGAATATATCTTTTTTCCTGTTGACTTTTCAAGTCAGAATGAAAGTACCTGAAGGACTTCTTCAAGACCTGTGTTTACTTAAAATATATCAATGAAAAATAAGACTAGTTTTAAAGTACTTCAAATTCTTTTAAAATAACATTTCTTATTCAATTGGGAAACCAGTGTTCCAAACAGTGAAACTAATGTGTACCAGATAAAAATATCGGTATTTTTCATTATCATTCCTAAAGCCAGAAAACCTTTTCTTTTTGGAATTTCTGAACTGACACAAATGTCTTTAAAAAGGGCAATTAGTGACAAGTGACTATGAAGAACCCTGTGTTGAGAAGCTGAGCCTAAGCCTCTTGAAGATTCTCCATGTAAACAAGTCAGACCACATCACTCATTATCCCTCTTTTGTTTACTGGGAGAAAAGTTCAAACTATTTAATGAGAGGATTACCCATACTTCAACTCCATTGAAAAAGATTAATTGATATTTTCCTGTTAGGGGTTTAACCACTTGGATTTGGCCTCATATCCCCCATTGTTACTGATGCTGTGATCAGCAGAGCAAAGTTGCTTAAAGGTTAGACAAACTTTGCAGCATAAATTACACAAACTAATTTATGTTAAAGTTTGGTGAGCCTCTAAGCCTGAACAGCTTCTATTAACTCCTCAGGTGTTCAGAAAAAATAGCTTCTAGAAAATAAGATTATTTACGAAGAAGTACCTAATCTTTATTCAGAATTTTATAGCATGTTGAAGCATTTGGATTCAGTATAGCAATTGTGCTACTGTAAGAAAAATATGCAACATTCAGAAAAGTCAGTACTACTAGTATTATTGACATTTCATTTTAATGTGCTTGTTTTCTAATTACATTTAGGATGCGGGGGGAGCAGGGCCATGAATCTCGAAATACATTTTTTCTTCAAAGCTTTAAAATTTTCCAAAAAATGAGTATCTTGTGGACATATGGCTGCATATTTGGATAACACCATTTGCATTTTCAAACTTGCAATATTTTTAACCACTCATTTGGCTTTTGCTTTCAGAAAAGCAGACAGTGCATTCATTTGAAATGATTTAGTCTCTTTAACTCTTTAAAAAGACAAGAAAGGAAAGTATATTCATGAATCATTTAACATATATGTTTTTATTTATGCTTGAAAATGTAAACTGATAATATGATATAGATTTATTGAGTAAAAAAAATCAAAGATCTTGTAAATATTAGATATTCATAGATATTGAGGAAATTAACACCATAAAACACATATGATTCAAAGATAAAATGTTGGCATGAGAAAAAAATTGAAACAGTTAATCTAAATGGAAGCAGTTAGGACACAATTACATAGGCTTTGATCCTACAGAGAAAGTATGCTTCAAATAAAACTGCTGGAGATTTCATCCCTCAAAAAAAAACCCATTCCCCATTCTTCTAGTGCCTATTGAATATGCAGTATTTAAAATTATTTATTGTGCTTTAAAAAATACTTTGACTCTGTATTCTCTTCAGTAGTGGAAAAAGTATGGTATCTGCTAATAAGAAACCCAAGATAGTTGTCAAAAAACATCTTCTCCAAATTACAAAATAGAATTATTTTCAAAAGCAACAGATGAAGGAAATGAGAAAATGTCAGAAGTCCTTACAAGTAAGATAGAAAAATATATTTTAAAACACATTGCAAATGAAATAGTAATGGAAAATTAATAATTTTGAGTTACTTTTAAGGCACATAAAATATATTAAAAATGTGGGTAATTTTAGTTTCTCCAGTTATAAATTATAGTTTTAAAAGCCTTGGGATATAATGTCCAGATGTTTGATGAATAAAATAAAAAAATGACTCATTTTCAAAAGTTGGTGTAGACAATTTCAGCTATTTCAGAGTATTTATCTTTAATGTACAGATTCTAAACTCTATATATGCTAAAATATGCAATAGACTGAAATTTGTAATATTGTGCATACATTTGGACATATTGCAGACATATTTGGACATATTGTGGACATATTTGGAATATTTCAGGTTTTTTTCTTAATTGACATATTATATGGATACTTATATTTTCAAGAAACAGCAATCTGTTTCATTTTGAATTATTTTTTTAATGTGTATATCTAATTATTACTTATTTATTAATTTCAGCAGAAGTTTAATTAATTAGCAGCTGATGCAAAGTATGACAAAAGTAAATACAAGCACTTACATTACTCCTGATACTGAACAAGTACAAATTTTATTGACCCTAATCCTGACAAATGTAGTTAACCTTATTGATTAACTCAAGCACTGAAATAGAGTGAAAAATATTTTACCACAAGACACTATAGTATGACCACTATGTCAGCTATTTCAGCCTTCAAGACTTAAATGCACAGCCTACATTGAACATATTGATTTTCCTAAATAGTCCTCCTATAATAAATACTAGATTATCACTGCAAGTCTCTGCAGACATGTTAGGTGATCACAGAATGGAGCTGTAATCAGAGGAAGTTCTGTGAAAGATAATCTTTCTTTATTCTCCTCCTCTGAGAAATTAGGTACAGAGGAAACAAGGGACAGCAGAAATCACTGCAGTTGTTCCTATAAAATCTGCTCTTAGATTATGAAATATGTCATCGTAACACTTAAGCCTTCATCCTTCCAAAGGTAAAAGTTTTCAGAAATGAGTATAAATATACTTAACATATTCTCTGCTTTTGAAACTACTCTAATACTAAGTTAATGTTTAAATTATTTAAGATATAGCTGAAAAACACTTATAAAGACAAAACAGCTTGTATAAACTGACTCTAATAAATCTTCCTTTTATTTAAAAGAAATAGAATCAATATATATATTTTTTTTTTTTTAAACCCGGTTGTTTATTGGTTACATTAGAGCTAATAATTTTGTTATCTTGACACAGGATTATTTTTACAATATAGTTTGCTTTTTTTTAAATACTATGATTAATAATTAGGCCTGTAAAAAAGATGAGGAGACAAAAGATTCTAAACCATAACATTTTCTAGCCTGAATTATAAGCCCCTTTTCACTTTTTTAAAATTTCAAATGTACCTTTATTTGCTATGAAAGACAAGACAAAACCAGAAGGAACACAAGACTTTAACAAAACAGAAGACAGATGTCCAGAAATTATCAATTGCTAAAGCACACAGATTGTGATTAAATTTTAATGTGGCTTTTAACTTAAGTAAAGATTTTGCTTATTGAAGAGAAAGAATCCCAGAGAAAATATTGTTATTGATTTCATCATTTTAGATGTAACTGAGCCCTTAAGTAATTTTTCTTGGTTTCAGTGTCAGTTTTTAAGTGTCTTCTTAGACTTAGGAAATGATTAGAGGGCATGTTCATTTAAAATTCTAAGTCTAATGCATA
The DNA here is from genome assembly GCF_026979565.1 of Vidua chalybeata. Classification (NCBI taxonomy): domain Eukaryota; kingdom Metazoa; phylum Chordata; class Aves; order Passeriformes; family Viduidae; genus Vidua; species Vidua chalybeata. The sequence continues at coordinate 27,778,267 of NC_071535.1, forward strand.
AATTGTTCTCCAGTGGACCCAAAGCCACATCTGTTGTAAATAAAACAAAGCATTCAATGTACTGAGTAAAATCAAAACATAACAGTAGAATGGTAAGAGAGAGTTAAATTAAGCAAATTAAATGGCATGAAAAAGTTTTTGATTGATTTAGAAAATGATTGTATGCTTTTAAAAAATGTATTGATTATCTTTATTGCTTTGAGAAAGAAAGCGTAATGTGTACGACGATAACATGACAGTCTCACATATGGTGAAATAGATGAATTGTTCACATTGCCTTTTAGTAGAAGTGTATCAAGACAGAGGTTGCCCATTTCATATAAGCAAGATGCAGTGGCTTGGTTTGTTGATTTTTTTTTAAACAAACAGAAAGTGAATTATGATGTTACCACACTGATAAAGATGCAGTCCTTATTGTTCTGTCAATAATATTAATTGCTAATATTGAGGAGCCATAATACCTACTATCATGTTCTGATGTTTCATAAATATTTAACTGTGTAAGAGTCCTGAGGTCAAAAGGGCTAATTCCATTTAGTTTCCTGAATAGTCATGCAAATTTGACTACTTAGAAAGTGAAGTGAATAATAATGACAAATATTTATATACAGTGTTCTTTGATACAGACATGCTGTTTCTACTTACTCCATAGGTTTAAAGTAGCCTTTTTGAACATAACCCTTGAAGATCTTTTATAGAGAGTTCTGCTAGAGTCTAATATCTGTTCCTTTAAGCTTAACTTAATGTCTTACAAAAGAGAACAATAGCCATGCAGCTAAAATATTTTGTAACATATAAAACAATTCTAAACATATTTCTTGGCAAGTTCTGTATGTAAAGCCCATATGAAGAGAAATTACACTCTGAATCCTCTTTTCATAATAATTAATTAATCCATACTTCATATAAAGTTCTAGACTTTGAGAAGTGGACAGGTAAGTATTGGTCTAATTAGACCATTATTGATATTTAATTATAAATACCAGCCTTTTCTGATCCTGCAGCTCTCCTGTCCTCCTGTCCTTTCTTCACTGATAATTCTTTGCTTAAAATCCACCTTGTCACACTTTTTCCTCTACACTTGATAATTTCTGTGAAACTAGAATTGTGCACAAAACAGGTGTTGGCCAGTGTGCGTTTCACTGAAAAGTCAAATATATCAAATGCATCCCATTGACAAAAGTCACAGAACATTTTTTAACATTCTTTTTTGCTTGCACATGTTCTTTGTTATCATTGCTTGCATTATGTAAAGGATCCCAGAATGTAACTTGTCCCTACTTACTTCTTCACAACTCATGATGAATCAAAATTATAATTTATAAATTATAATATGCCCAAAAAATAGAATAACGAAAGCTAAGAATAATCATGTTAGTTCCAATTGAAAGCTTTCATCATACAAAAGGGAAAGTAGATGACTTAACAGATGACAAATGAAAGAATGAGAGGAGTTTAATCTTTTCCACTACACACCTTCTCTATGATCTACTCCTGTGGCAAAGAAGTAGTAGCCTATCTAATTTTCTTCCAGTTCTATATGTCAGCTTCATGAACTAGTAAAAACATTTCAAGTCTGAATATGAAATGAGAAAAATATGAACTAAAAGGAGGAACTAAGAGGACAAACCATGATTACCACAAAAACCTTTTAGGTTAAAGGGTCTGCAAGAAACACTGCCTGAACACAAAAGACAGTATAAAGCATTTATCATATGCAGACACACGCATTTATCATATCAAACATCATGGACTTTGGTGTGATACATGTTGATTAGTACTATGCCTCTAATGACAAATGCACTCTTTTAATACATTCAGCAACTATGCAGCACGGCAATGAGGAGCATTTTAGACTCTGGTAAGACTCAAGCTCTGAATGGCATGAGTGGTTGGGTTTATGGGAAGAGTTCAAAAAGCACATGAAAGCAAAACAAAATCAGCTAACTCTCCATGGCAAGATGTCTTTTATGTGTCTGATATTTAACTCAAAGCCTCTAGTGGCATGTTCTTTGTGTAAATTAAACATCTCTGATGTTGCTAAATTACAAAATCAAACATCATGAATAGCTCTTGCATCTCTGGAGCTCCCTCTCCTGTTTATGGTCAACAGCCATTTGGTTCCTATTCAGGTAAGCCAGACACTTACAGGTCTAAATCAAGTTAGGCCATGTGATCTGACTTTCAGAGATTATAGAATTTTTTTCCAACTGTGTCTCTACTGGAATTCAATTTTAAAAGTTTCCGTGCCAATATCTACTGACATTTGTATAGAAAACAGTAAGATTCATTGGACCATAGAACCGCCTTGAAAAATTATTGAGGAAACTTCCAAAAAGACATTTATTAAGTGCATGCAAATGCCCATAACAGAAATGAGAAACTGATCTCAGGCAGACAGTAGTTGAGGTTTTTAAAAATGTTCATGTTTTCTTAAGAAAATTTAGCTAGATGTTGTTTACTACTAAAGAGTTGGCCTGAATGTATCTGTTGTTACATTATTGATGAGGAATATAAGACCTATTTTCAGAGCTGCTTGAAATTTTTCCTTAGGTGGTTACATTCAGTTAATTGTAAGTTTGCCAGAGTAACTGTTTCAGGCTTTAATTTTTTATGTTGAATATCTAATTTAGGCTGAAATTCTGAAAAAAAAATTAAACTAGAACCATTTAAGTCATTTCCCAGAGCAAGGATATTGAAAATACACCAATTTCTTGTAATTTCAATTCATTTACTACATGCTGTTCTAAATGTCACACTATTCTTCTGCACTAAAACAGAAAAAAATGGTGGTCCCCACCTCAAGAAGTTAATATTCTAACAGTCAAGTGAGCAACAACCCAGATTTAAAAACCAATGAAGAAATACATGGAGTCAAGAAAACATTATTGGTCACTATGGTAGGCAGTGTCAGCAGAAGACCAGGAATCTAAATTCCGTTGGTCTCGTTTCAGTCTTCAAAAAGGGGTAATATCACTCTTACCTCTGCTAAAAATGAAACAAAAATAACTAACTGACTAACTTAAAAAATCAAAATTTTAGTAGAAGAATGCTGAGAAAACATGTTGCTTTGGGTTTTTTTTTCTTTAAAACAAATATGGAATAGTTCTCTGAAAGGAAAACAGAATACCACATCACACCACCATTTGAAGGATAAAAGGAAGACTGCAGATACCTACCTGCAATGAAGCAAGCCACAGAAATTGACCTATCTACAAGATTTTCAGTGCTGCGCTTTCTGCATGAGTTTCTGGTTTGAGATTATTTAAGTGAATCATCTTGCTTTGGGTAGGCAGATATTTGGTAAAATTCTTGAAATCACAGCAGCACCATAGACTTTTCTAACAAATTTGTTTTTTTATTTAGGAAAACTATCCATTGCATGTTCAGCATTATGAATTTCTATCTTCTCTTCTTCTGAAGTGAATCTTATTCCACAAAATCTACTTTCTAATATTTCAGTTAAAATACTGTCTGATGCAACTAAGCTTCACACATAGCTAAATTTCAACTCCAAATTCAGATGTCTTGAGCTGTGTCAAACAGAGTTATGTTATATTCTCATAGAATATCTGTTTCATTTACAATGGTAACAAAGTCTTCCTTTTCAAACATATATTTAAGGAGGAAAAATATTTTGTTGTCTACTCAGATTATTTCTGGAGCATCAATTGGAATTGGAGCCCCATTGGGTTGAGTGCTACAAAAACACACAGTAAAAGGAAATATTTGAGTCAAAGCACTTATATGCTAGTTTGTATGAATAACAAGACAGTGAGAGAAAAGAGAAGAAAAACCTAATCTTTTCAGTAAAGACAAATATTTAGACTTCCTAAATATTATATCACTCTGCCTATGACTTTCAGCTATGTCAGTTGTGGGGATTTGCCCTCTACTACTTCTGCTACAGGAACACATTACTCCATCAAAGAAAGTAAAACCTTGTTTGCAAAGTTAATTCACATTTTAAAAATTAACATTTTACATTCCTAGCATTAATCCTGGAATATGGTTTCTAGAAATTCCAATTCTTCAGTTTCAGAATTTTCTAGGAACAATTCTGGCAATACTTTCAAAGTTAATTTGCTTTAATCCAATGATTATTTAGTAGAGCCAGAATAAAAATTATAAGGTTTTGAAAGAACTGAATTAAACTAGCCATTTAAGTAAGGAAATAATTCCTGAGCAAAGACAATATTATTTTGCTCAGTACTGGAACTTCCAGTCCTTATAAGGTTTGAGCAGATGATTGTAGGGATCTGTAAGTTCCTTTAAGATTCCTTCTCTTGCCTCAAAAGTATCATATTTCTTTTTTCTTTAGAAAGCCTGCTTACATGTGCTAAAACTCCCTTCACCTGATAGGTTCTTTCTAATACATGTCTATGTATTTCAAGTGCATAGACTGAGTATCATGCAACATTATGAAGATTGGATGTACAAAAAAGGTTGTGATGGAGCATCTCAGGCATCATAAAAATAGCAATAAGATAATATCTTTGTTTTGAGAACAGCTTGCCTGTAATATTCTACCAGTAATATCTTAGTAGGGCAATAGATGAACATATCAGTTTAGATTAATTTGTGTAATGGCACATTTAAGAGACTGACTTTTTGAAGTTTGTTCCATCTCCACGTGTAATTTTTGGCTCCAGCATAATCACTGCCGTACTGTCTTCTTGCACATGGTAAACTAGCCATCTGGATAGTGTGTCAGCATTAATGTTTTCACACCCTCAGCTTCCTGTGCTAAATGAAGTCAAATTCTTGAATTATGGCAGCCCACCTGCACATAATTTTTTCCATAGTCTGTGACTACAATTTTTCTTCAAGAAGCATACAACTAAATATTAGTATTCTGAAAACTGTGAGGTAAGTTTCAAAGGTCCAGGAATTGCCCATTTAGAGAGGACTGACAAGACAGTAGCCTAAAATCAAGAAGGACTCAACATTTCTTGTGGGCCCTTCCACGTCCACTGTCTCCATTCATTTTTCAAGCATTCATAGGGTAATTTCTGCTTATTTTCACACCAGTAAGATGGTGGCTAGAAATTAAGACAGAATGCTGTCTTGGTTTCTATTTAATTCTGGACACCAGTCTGGCTTAGGCTCCATTTGTGTGTGCTTGTGTTAAGAAACAGATTGCTAGAGAGAAAAGTACTCAAAGCATGATGTGAAATTTATTTCATGTCTTCAAGGATTTCTCTGTGGTTGATACATATAAAATTTAATAGATGCTGTGAAAGAGAGAATTCAACAGAAGACAAATCCCTGGTTCTAAACAAAAAAAAAATTTGAACCAAGATGAAAATTTAAAAGTTTTTATAATATGGTTACATTCCCACAAAAAAACAGTGGTTTGGGCAGCTATCATTAGAGATTCTAATAGTGGCATAGATTTTCCATTCAGAGATCACCACCTCTTTTTTAATTACCTACTTTTTCTTTAAACTTTCTGGAAGAACTTACCTCAATTCTCAGTGTTTGAAGAAATAATAGGACTAATTACAAAAACTAACATTCTTTCGAGTTGTATTTCTGTAGGTTCTTCAACAAGTGAGTCAGAATAAGGCTGAAGTTGAGATGTCAAATTGTCCTTGTCTTCTATTTTAAAAAGTCTGGGAGACTGCAGCTTTGTGAATTTTTTTCCTAATTCTTGACTAAACCATACTTTTAATGGAACATTAATAAGGAAGCTGACAGCCCAAAAAAAGAGAGAGCTTTGTGATTTCATAGTAATATCTTCCCTTGCAGGTGGAGAAAAGTCCCAAATCTTCTGTTTATTCCCCATTTTCAGTTCCAATTAAATTCCTTGAATGCAGTGGGATGACAGGCATTTCCCTATAAACTTTTGACTCAACCTTAGTATTTAGAGTCAGGAAGGAACTCCAGAAAAGAAGATTTCAATAAGAAAGGGAAAAAACATGTACTTGTAGATGATAGATCCAACATCAAGCAAAGTAATCACATACAAAATTAGGCTTGAGTTTGACTGATATGTATGGCTCAAACAAGCAACAGGAGTGCAACTGTCATCTGCAGCATATAGATTTCTTTCCCATTGACTAGCAATCTTAATCATAGTACATTCCCTCAAAGAGACTTTACCCACAATTCTTTAAGATTCCTTTTCCCATGTTAACTTAAGAAATGAATGCTGTTAGCATTTGTTTACTTCTAGCATATTATATTCACATTTACTTGTTATTCTAAACCTGTTCTATATCCTTATTTGACTGTTACTGATTGCTACCAGCAAAAAAAAATACAGTATATAGAAGAATAAGCCTTAGAAAGAGAGTGAAAACACGATGTAAGGATGAACCAATAGACACAAGAATCAGTCAGCCCTTTCATTGATCCCAATGGGTATGGAATCAGTCCTATTCTAATTATTTTTTAGTGTGAACACATTTCATCACAGACACATAAGAGTATCTTGTTTCTCACTGAAATCTAAGCTAGAATGAAGGTAGATAATATCAGGCTTGGGGAATTTCAAAACCTAAATATATTCTCATAATAAAGCAAAGAACCTCATGGAGTTTTTGTTATTTTTAACTCCAAGTTTTTTGTTCTTCTGCCTCTACAAAAACCAAGCATCATGTGTATATTTTCTGAAATAGTGAAGCATCTCAACATCTTTCAGGCTCTTTTTTGTTGGAGGGCATCACATTTAGCTGTCTTCATCAAAGAACTCCTACAGAGCTAAAAGACAGAGGTTGCTAGGTACCCTGAGCTGCTTTCTGACACTTTGTTGACTGTATGGGGAGGTAGCAACCGAAATCTGCCATCAAATCTAAATAATTTAAACTTATATAGCAGTGCATCAGTCTTTTGCTTCCCTTTCTACACTGCAGTGAATCACTCATTCCTGCCTCTGACATCTGTGAATAATATTTTCTATCTTATTACAACTGAAAGTCACTCACATACTGGGATCTGAACCATGTCTTAGCAGTGTAATGAGCCATAAGTCATGAATATGCACTAGGAAGATGAGCAAAAATACCATTACCAGAATAAGTCCTATATATCAGTAAGTATCTAGGGTTAATATTGGAAATTATTCCCTATTAATCTATGCAAAAGATTTGCAAACTTTTTTCAACTAGACCTTTTTCTTGAACCATGCTGAATATAGCATACTATACTGTCTGCTATTAACTGAAATAACAGCTCAACAGGTATTTTTATGGACATTTAAAATAAATCCAAAGCATTTAGAAATTAAATTATACATATATTTGTCAGTGTGTTTGAATATACGTATGGACACAGGAATGCACATAAAACTGATACATGCAACCATTCCTGGCACATCATGAATGTGTAACCCTTTTCATTGACAGAGGACAAACTCCTGAAAAACACCAAACTGACAGGGGAAAACACAACGTTAGCATGTGATAGAACCCAAGACAAAATTTGAATATCATGAGTTATGCTACTCTTTTCATGGTTTTAATTCAACAATCATCCTTTACAACTTTTAATCCAATAGCTCTTCAAATTCTTACCTAATTTTATGACTAAATTAAATCTCAAACACAATGTTTTGCAAAAACAAGCTCATGTTAGTCCTGTGAGAAATAGTACTTTTGATATTCAAAGAAGCCAATCCTTCCTATAAGTGGCAGTCTTTATAATTTGTGGAGACTATATATTCATCTCTAGAACCTAAAACTTGGAGGCATTGTGTGAGAATTTTTTTTTCAATTATGGTGTTTTTCAGCAATATAGAGGTTACCTGAGGACAGTTCTGCATAAAGTCAATAACAGGTTACTTCCCATAAAAATACACTAAATAACAGTGGATAAAGGGTCCTCCTCTCAAAACTGGCAGAAGCATCTTTGCGTAAAATGTAATTCTGAAGTTTCCAGGACAATATTCCAAGAATATTCCAAGAAGGTGGAACTTTGGATCTGTTAAATCAATCAGCACTAAGAAGAAATAATTATTTTTATATTTTTCATCTGGAACTACCTGCAGTGACTTCTCCACAGGTAGCTGACCAGGCTCAATACAGCTTCTGAGTCACATCAGAGAATGCATCTGACACTCACAGAGATGGTGTTGAAACTGGCAAAGTAACATATGACTCTTTGAATAAGAGATGCAAAGGCCACACCTCTTTCATTTCCTTTGATTAACCAAACCTTTAGCTTCTTAGAAATCACAAGGTTTGATATTTTATATATAATGCACTATATATAATTTTTAAAGTGATTTTCCCTTGCACCATTCATTTTGTTTGGCACGGCTCAGATTCTCTATTTTCCTATGTTAACAGATAACATTAAAGACACGCTTTGAAAAAGGACTCAGTTGGAATATGCACAAATTCATTCTTTTTACATCAATGAGATGCTTGATAGTATTTCCATTCTCTCTTGATTATTGGAAAAACAGCAGACTGAATATAAATAGGGTTTAAATCCTGTTGAAAGCTAATGGTTTACATGCTGCTAACTGGTAGCTCTGCCCAAAATTAGAAGTTTTCTGTTGTAAACAAGGTTAAACTGACAAAGAAGTGGGATTTTGTTAGAATCTTAGGGTCTTGTTTACATGCATTTTAGGTCAGATACTATTTGCTATGAGAGAACAGTGGTTTATTGTAGAGTTGTCAGTTTAAATTAAATTACGACTTTTGAGAAACTAACTTGAAAACTTAAAACAGTCATATGATATTATACATTACATCTTCAGCCCATTAAGGAATCCTAAAGTAAGGTAACCAAAGACAGAAAATACTGGTTCAAATTTCAAGCCACAATAAGTGTGAATATACCCTCAATTTAATAAAATATATAATGCAACTTCCTGAGGCTTAAATTTCTTACAATTGCACTTGGAATGGGCAGTTGTTTTCCCATTATTGGCCACTTTAATCTACTTATACCCTAGTTGTCTCATTTAAAGATCACTTTATAGTACTGGGTGATGTGCATCTGAGGTCTGTGTTCCACTATTGCCTGACGCAACACAACAGTTTACAAATTTCTGAACTTGATCTGAAAGCTGATTTAAAAATCTATACAGACAATCAGATTTCCTTGAAAATATATACACACAAGTCTGCTGTGAGGTGGCTAAAATGAAGTAAATTTAGTTTCAGGAGACAGGAAGAAAGCCAAGGCTGAAAAGTAAAGATCTAGAAGCAAATGGGCACTAGCACTGACCAAGTTTGAAACCCATCCTTCCCCAGAGAAAATTAGAAGAGGGCAAGGAAGACAGGCTTTGGAAAAGTAGAATGTTTGTGCTTTTCTTTCCAGCAGACTGCATTAAATATTCAGCAAAAGGCGGGGATCAGTTTACATTACTCTTCTTGTTTCTCATGTATCGGCTGACAGGTGCTGTAAACATACATAGACAAACATGGTCCTATTCTTGCAATGCTCCAATAACTGAGGGCAGAAATACTTTTTTTTTCCTTTGGCAGCAACATTTTGATACTTGCAGCCATAATACATTAAGATCAGGTTTGCATACACTGCAAAAATTAAAACTATTTTTGTCATATTGTATAATACAAGACTTAATTCTTAGATATCCAGAGCAGGGAGATTCTTTGTAGTTGATTTGAAAGCATATTTTTGTGGCTTTATTAAGAACATAATAAATAATCATTTCAGCTAAACTCCTCCCTGGTATTTAATGACAATTAAAAATAATATAAACAACTCAAGTTAACCTCTAGGTTTTAAAGCTTGAGGAAAAGCACACACCAGTGTGAAACAGCTGACCTTGGCTAAAAGATGGAAACTAGTATTTAAAACATTCACTCATTCATGTTTAAGAGATGTCATGGTAAATAAATAATGACTGTTTACACTTAGTCCTAAATGTCTTCTTTTTCCACACTATAGGCAGCTATTTGGCTGAGATGGTATCATTCACTGATCTAATCACACTGTACCTTTTTTCTCACTTGAATTGTACTTTTAGCTGTCACTTGCTCTTTTGAACAAAGGTTTACACTATTAAAGGATATCATAATAGCATATCTTTTTTTTACTAAATTGATATTCAAATCAATAACTATAAGGGCAGTCTTCTCTTTGTACCTAGGAAAATGTACCATCTGCATTTGGCTTCTGATATTCTGCTGTGAGCAAAATTTAAGCATAAGGAAGTGTTTAAGACTCCCCTTAAGTTAAACTGCAATTCTAAGTATTTTATAATCTTCACAACAGTCAGAGCCAGTAAAATCGACCCTGTATATTTTTATTTCATCTCTGCTGGATCATATGATATTTAATAATTGGTTCTGGCACCTCATTGCAAATTATTATAACTTTGAGATTCAACAGTTTTATTGAACATATGGGCAGCACAGTCTCAGAACATATATATGATACAGACTATCAAGAGGACCTTCTGTCATGTTTTGGTGAGCTTTAAAGGGTCAGGTAAATTTTGTTGGGTAGATTTGTGCTGTGTTTCCACATTCTTTGTTTTGTGTTTATTTAGTGGGCTACTTTTTTTTTTTTTCCTTGTGTTAAAACTCTTTCCTGTAAAGACTGACTTCATCCACAATTGCATTTGTTGATATTGATGTGTCAGGCTTCTATGCAGTATTGAAAAGCAGTGGCTGGAATGGCCAGGAAAGACAATCATTGGACATTAGTGAATGACTTTCCTGTCACATGGTACCATATTGTATCAGTGTTTGTTTCAGTTAGCACTACATAAAGTTGCTGGTAGCAGAAAAACTCATCATATCAATAAAAATAACTTACTTGAGAAGCCCCATTATTGCTAGTGTACTTGATGGAAATTTGATAACAAAATTCAAATGATTATTTAAGAAACCTATACACTGCAGTATATTTATGTCTGGAAAAATATTGTAACTTCTTCAACATAATTTCTTAAAGCAATGCTATTTTGGTGCAGCTTTGGCTTCTGCATTCATACCTTATCTGATTTTCATCTATGAGTCTGCATCATTTGCTGTATTAGACTATACATGAATAGAAGCAATTGTGCGTTCCCTGAATACGTAAATGTCCCATAGATTTCAGTGGGAAATGTGTGTGTGAAAGTAATAATATCCAGCCATTATGTAGATTATACGCAAATAATTGCATAACAAGTTGTACTGAAAAATAAATAGAGATGGCTTGCTGACACATGTATGTGCGTGTGTGTGTATATCTTAAAAAAGAAGCCTAATTTACAAAAACTGCTTTATTTCATCTTAATTCTGCTAAAAAGCTAACCACTCTGTCACAGTATTTTCTTCTCTACTGCCTTTTCAAGGTTGTGAAGGTGAAGAATGAGGAGCTTAATCAGCATTTACATGTTTCTCAGGGCTTACTTTTACTATGCCACACTGTGGTTTTATTAATGGGGTTTTTAAATGTTTCTCTATAAATTCATTTCTAGATATCATATATGTAGGGAATACCAAAAGAAAAACACCCCATGGTTTTTGGACCATTTTGGTTTTATTGGAACACATTCAATTGATTTTTACAGCTAAGGTCGGGAAATATTAGTTAGGATTATCATCTGTGAAAGTAAATAGTGTGAATTCTGCTAATGAATTTGAAGAGCAGTTTAAAGGTTTAGATATACCTGATTCCTTCCACTGAAGATATATAAATACTAGAATTACTGGGGACCAGAATGATTGCACCTTTAGGCAGCAATGCTCTTCCTAGAACATGAACTAGTTTTTTGATTACTTGCCTGGCATAATTTGAACCAGTAGGTGGAGTCCTTGCTAATAATAATTGCATGAACAAATCTTGTTAGTATACACTAAGGGCAAGATATTTTTCATATAATAAACTGCTAAAATCATATTTGCTTTAGGCTTTTTGTATTGGTATAATTAGCTAGAAATAGCAGTAAAAGGGCAGAGATAAAATATGCATAGACCTATAGCTATCTTTCAGAAAACAGAAGGAAACACAGTTTGAAAGAGCCAAATATTCTTCAGAAGAGGTCTTTTGGAAGATATACTAAGCATAACTTGATAACTAGAAAGCTGATTGTGTTGTTGATCTGGCTTATTGTTGTTGCTATTTTCTTTTTTTTTTTAAATCAAGATACTTTTTCAAGCACATCTCAAATTCCAAAGATTAAAAATCTTCCATTATATAGTTTCACTGAAATCCAAGGTTTTACATACCAGTTGATGCATAGGACTGTCATTATAATCTAGAGGTGTTTGTATAATAGAGTGTAAGTTCAGATAAGAGGAGTGTGACTAATAGTTTATAAACTCGAGTTTTTCAAAAATTCACATTTTAGAGCAGTGTATGGGTACCTGAAATGTATCAAAAATTTTGGTAGCAAAGCTGTCTAAAAGCTTGTACTTTTGAGTACATGCCAAAAAAACCCACAAAAAACCCAAAGGAAAGCTTTTAAAGTACCTAATGGCAAAGGCAATCTAAATTTATTTATCATAGGCAAACGGCCTGCCCTTTAGGTAACTGATGTCTATTCACATTTTTTTTTACTCTCCAATTCAAGACCTATTATAACTTTAATGGAAAAGTTTTACAGAAAATGAAGATGTGCCACAAAAAACATGTGTAGTGATGCAGAGTACCTATAAGTTCCCACAAGAAAAAAAAAATCCATATATTCTGCTGAGTTATTTCAGTAAAAAACAGGAAGAAACAAACAAAATTTAACATATATGTCCTATATGAGTGAGTGGTCTAAATTCTAGAAGACTACACATATTTATAGCCCCTTGATCCTTTTTGAAAGAAAAATCTGGCCACTTTCCTCTTTTGTTAAATGCAGGACTTCACGATATAACTCTGAGAAATGGTTTAGCTCTGAGGACTGAAGGGGAGGCTGTTAACTGAAGGCTAGCACAGTCTGAGATCTGAGGTCCCAGGCAAAGGCAACATTCAATGATCATCTTCCCTTTTTCATTTACCCAGTGACTACTTTAATGGTCTTTCTTATCTCATGTGCTATGGTGCATGCCATTGTTAGGTATAGAAATCTAGTATTATGGAGAGGGCATCTCCGGTAGTGATCATAGGGACAGACACAAAATTAGCAAGTTCTTATGTGAAGAAAGGATCTTCACTTGCAAATGCCTACAGCTAGAGTTGATTATTTCTTCTGACCTCTGGAAGATTCCTCATATTTTTCCTTCAAAATTCTTGACGGACTTATTCATACCTGCCTAGGAATGGATTCATGTTTTTGTGAGGATAGCACCTGACTTCCACCAAAATGAAAGTGGCTATAAATCAGGCATTCCTTCACCCAAGTGCCTGAAAGCTATTCAACAGCTAATCCTCCAAGTCTCATTATATGCCCCAAAAAGTGTAATCCTCACAAAGTGAAATGCATCTGCTACAGTCTTCTAAAAGACAAAATGGTGTCCCTCTTTTATATAATTGCCTTTCATGTGAAATACAAGCAAGAGATTCCTTTTCCTCCATTGCCTATGGGTGACTAATCCTACGTTTCCTTTTTTTTCAAGGAGATGGCCTACAGAATGGCTCCAGTGTAGGAGTGTCACTTTCCATCCTTTCCACTGAAGCTTTGAGAATAGAAAACCATAAGAAAACAGTACTAAGCAAGCTGTTGGACTGCTAACTTGTGAGTTCTAATTCCTTGATTCAAGTCCTCCTTATATATTTCAAGTTAAATCTAAACTACCATAGAAAAACTTCAGCCTAAGTGTATTTACATTAACTTTGGGAATTGTTAGAATTGCAAAGGAAAACATAAGGAGAAAAAAAAACATAAAATAGTCACAATAAGGTAAAAAATTATTTCTAGTTTACATAGATGATGCATGTTCTGGTGCACACAAAAATGGAACAAAGAAAAAAGCTTAATTTATTCTGCAAAATTTTAAGTGAGGAAGGAGACTGATGCTTTCAATCTGCTTAGACAATTTTCCCTCAATTGACATATGAGGGCCCTACAATAGTGAAACGTGTTGGTCCGAGTTCATTCTTAGCTTTGAATTATCAACTCTTGACTACCTTTCAGATATCTTTTGGTATCTGCTCTAAAAGAACATAGAATAAATGTTATTGGCTATGCTAGATTAAGACAGAAGACTAAATCACAGTGCTAAAGAATGAATTTTCTCCAGTACCAAAAACAGATTTCTCAAAGAGCTGACCAAGGAAATCTTGATACTGTCTTACCACAAATCACATCTTTAGTTCTATTATCTAAATGGATGTACTTCCACTCTTGTACTATTCAAGTCCACCCTACTGTTTTTTCCAGGTCTATTATCTTGTGGTTTATTGTGTGCAGAACAGCATTTCTAGAGACATATTTTTACTGTTTGAATATTGAAAAACAGTTCTGTGAGTTTGCACCTCAGTGGACCAAATGGATAGACTAGATTATTCATCTTGAAAGACTGGCACCTAGCTTTGAAAGATACACTGGGACAGATACTTTCTATAGTAATGTAAAGTAGACTTAAGTACAGTTCATTATTGTTTGATTAGATTTTGTGGCCATTAAATGTTTTTATAGATTTAATATTTTTTAAGCAGTCATAGATACTTAATTATAGGACATCTTACCTCCGTGAGTATCTCATTAATTTCTCAGCACTGTACAAAGACTACATATCAACATATATTTTCCATACTCTACACGTATATTTAAACATGTTAACTGTTAAGTTAGGAGGGGATCATAAAAACTCAGGTCAAGTTCTGAATTTTCTGAGTCAATATCTGATTATAAACTGATTTTATTTGGATGTGACTTTTAGCCTACTGCTTCAAGAATGCTGATAGCCATGAGGTCCCAAAGTTAAGCCTCTAGATAACTTTCTTGCCAGCTGAGAAAAAAAAAAAATCAGAAAAAAATACATTTGACTTGATATGCCAATAAATAGGGGTAGGTTTACTTTTTAGAATTTCCACGCCTGTTATTTAGAGATCATTGCACAAAGAACCTATTTAATAAGTTATCTAAAATCTACATAAAGTATTATTCAAGAGTGACATAGAAGATGCCTGGAACACATCAATGCAGTATCAATATTACTTACCCAGAAATTCTTAAGATGTATGTTAACTAAAGCAGCAGCTTTCTTGGAAGAAGCCTACCTTGGCTTGCAACTATACAGAGACACGGCCAGGCAACTCTGTCACAAAGCATCCACAGCAATTTTCTCTACTCAAAACTTATTTCTTCAAATCTTTACCTAATCTTCAGCCTGAATATCCAAGAAGTGATGTTGGCATTTTTGTTTCCCACACTACAGTCGTACTTCCATTTAGAACAGGTTGTGCCATTCTTGCACAGGTGTGCATTTGAAAAAAAGAAAACTGGTTAATCCACAGAGTAATCTCCTGTGAGTCCTTTACACCTTTCCCTTGCCTGTGCCAATGCTTAGCTGTCTGTATTCAGCTGTGTGTTGGACTGCTCCAGTTCTCTGTTCCATGAATCATGACAAGGTGATGACTGTCATGATACCTGGTTTGCTGGCTTTGGAACAAAGAACTGTACACCAGAAACCTTCCACATGTATCATGTAACATAGTAAAAGTGAATATTTTTCTGATTTTTTCCCATTCCAGAAATCAAAACAATTAGATCATAATTACAGTTTCCTTCATAAAAAAACCTACTGGTCTCATTTAGTCATTGAAATTTATTAATGAAATGACAAGCACAGGCTGAGTGGCTTAGATCCTGCTGAAGTCATAGGTCCAGGATGCTAAGCATCATTTTCAGGAAGGAATGAAGCTTTAATTTTGCTGTGGCTCCCAACATCACCTCAGTTTCTAGTATGCACCAATAGCTTTGCCAATATGCACCTGAGAGGTCTTTTCTGGTTTAAGATATTCCTTAGTCCTCTACCCCTCCCCCCACTATTTATCTCTTTTTATTCTGCATGTGTCATTGCTTATGTACACACTTAACATATTTTTATTCCTCTCATTTGAAAAAAAATATTTTGAGTTCACTTGCTTTTTTGTCAGTTGTCATTCATTTTACCTTGTTTTGCTTGCTTCAGTATGTTACTTCCCCTTATATTGTGAACTATGTCATCTGTGCCAATGTACATCCCTTGATAGTGAGTATGCAGTAGACTTTACTGAGAAATAGAAAAGAGAAGTGTTAGCCACTGCTCTCACCAAGATTATATTCTCTCTTAATAGAAGCTGTTGATAGATCCTGTGAGGCTACAACACTTAGGGTGTTGACTTGTGGAATGAAATCCTCTACACACAAGCACAGCAAAATATTTTGGTGAAAAGTAATTATCAGAAATAGTGACACGAGTAAATTAGTTAACTACATTTCAGCAGGAAGCTTGAGTTACCCCTGCCCGTTCTTGTTCCAGACCCATCTAAAATCAGCAGTTCAGCTTAATGATGTCACAACATTTGCCAGGCTGTGGGCACTGAAGAGAAGACGTGAAAATACTCCCACTGAATCAGATCCTCTCCTCTCACTAAGCGCAGTTAAACAGCCCATCTGTCTCACATTGGAACTGATATCTTTGAAACATCATTCTATTATTACCACTGTGGTTCTAAAAAACTATCCTTAATTTTAGACATCATACAAGCAAGTTTTTAAATTCTCTGGATATTGTTAACCCAGATATGAAACACTGACACTGAACAATGCTAGCAAGCTCCTCTTAGTAGGATACGGCTCAAGAACTGTACATCACCATTTACTTACTGAGGGTAACCTTTTGTGAAATACTGATATCCTAAATTAAAAAAAAAAAATCATAACAAAGAATCCGACCCCTCCCTAATCTCTAATAATTTTGAAAGTGTGAATTGAAGAGGACTGAGAGACAGATGGGTCTGGATGATCAAGTTACCTGTTATAGCGGCACATCTGCCAGGGCAGTCAATCACTGTGATGTCTCTGACAGGTCGATGGAGACTGAGTACGAAAGGCTAAAGCTGCACTTGAATTTGCTCCTGAAAAAAAAATCTGTCTGTAGCACACAGATCCTTGGAAAAAGACTTCAGTCACAATAAAAAAATCATAGTGCATTGAGCAAGCATAATTGTGAAATAGATCCATTCTTAATTTTGTTTGGGGCTTTTCTACTTCAGGAATCAATCAAAAATGGAAAAAAGATGGAATAATATAAATATATTTTGGTAAAACCATTTCACAACAAAGGAGATGATAAATATGAATCACCAGAATAGAAAGAAAGGTTAAGACTGTCAAGTAACAAAACTAAATAAACTGTGGCACTGGAGTAGTTTATTTTTTCTGAATCTATGATTACATTAATTTGCATTAACCATGATGTCTTTCTTCTGTGTTTTCCAGTGTATTTATTTTCAGAGCTGCTGCTCTATATGCTAAGGTTAATTGTCCTGAAAAAAGCTTACACTAGGAAGTACTGTGTACCAAGAAGGTTTTTCACAGTTACAAACAACTTTTAGATTTTTGTTACATATTGCATATGTGTTAAAATGAGTATAGTGCTAATTGGATTGCTATTTTACCACATTTGCACCAATATAATTTCTACTTCTTGGACAACAGAGCTCAGAATAGTGCAAATATAAGGCTAGAGAAAGTGCTGCAGAATACAGCAAAACCCCTTATAAGCCCCAACGGTTTTGACTCTTAAAGAGAAATTACATTATTTTATTCAATGAAGGTCATACAAACTCCTATGACAGGGAGAAAACAACAAAAGATATAATTCAAATATACTTTTTACAAATATAGTATTCATTTAGTTTTCAAACATTTTCACGACTGTTAGCTATTACTTGGAAGACAATAACGGAATGTCAAAAAACCTTTCATAGATCTAAACTGCAAAACTGATAAATACTTATGGAATACCAATGGAATACGGTTTTACTTATTATTAGTCTGGCACCCATTTTTTAGTAATCTTCATCAGACTACTGCTATGATAAGTGCTTTCTCTAGAAATGTAGTTTCCTGGCACAAACACAATTCTATTTTAGAATGTTTAGTTCAAGATGTCTGAAAATAAAATTAGTCTTATTTGTGGGCTTCTAATACTTTCATCAAATATATTTGACATTTTCTGGCATGGTACAGGCCAGAACCATCACTGTTTCTCAAAGAAATATACTTGTTGATTATCAACATTGTGTAAACTGAAAAATACTATATTGATATGCATATCGTAAAAACTTAAGATGCTGAACTAGAATAAATGTAATTTAGATTTGGTTTAGGTTTTGAATTTGAGTAAGATATTAAAGAAACCTCACTAAAGCAAACAGCATCCACAGCTGAATCTAAGGAGCTTTGAACTAAACTAACAATACGTTAGCCTTTTATATATGTTTCCTCCACAAGAGCATTCCTAACAAATTAAATGTGCTCAGTGGAACTACCACTCTCAGTAAAGATACTCACAAAGCAGCTTGCAGGCGTGCCTTTAGTTTTAGTTCTGTTAAAAGTGAGCATAATACCTCAAGAAAACCATGAGAAGAGAATATTCTGTTGTGGCCATATAATACTAAGCTAGGGTGATGATGAATATCAGGAAAAACTGTAAGACAAATAAATGTTTGTTTTTCCAAATGTAGCAGAAATCC